>NC_091471.1:256030752-256119129 GCF_036971445.1 Narcine bancroftii
GATAGTGTGCAGGTGTGTGTGAGTAGTGTGTGAATTTGTGTGAGTGTGTGTGAATGTGTGTGTGTGCAATAATGTGCAAATGTGTGTGAGTTTGTGTATATGTGTGTGTGTTTGTGTGTGTGAGAGTGTGCATTTGTAATTGAGTATGTCTGTCATCATGTATTCATGAATGTGTGTGTGAGCATGTGTCAGTGAATGTGTGTTTGAGTGTGTGTGAATGTGTTTGTGTTTGAGTGTGTGAGAGAGTGAGTGTGTGCATGAGCATGTGTATGTGCATGGATGTGCGTGTGAGTGCATGTGTAGGTGAGTGTGTGTGTGAGTTTGTGTGTGCATGAGTGTGTGTTTCTGAGTATGTGTGAGTGTGTGTAAGTGTGTGTGGGTGAATGTGTGTGTCAGAATTTGAGTGTGAGTTTGTGTATGAGTGTGCGTATCATAATGTGCAGGTTTGTGTGAGTGTGCGTATGGAGTGTATGTGTGTGACTGTGTGTGTGAGTTAGGTCTGTGAGTGTGTGTATATGCATGTGTCCGTGAATGTGTGTGAGTGCATGTGTGAATGTGTGTAAGTGTGTGTGTGTGTGAATGTGTGTGTGAGTGTGTGTTTGTGAATGTATGTGTGTGAGTCTGTGTGTGAGTGTGGGTGAATGTGTCTGTTTATTTGTGTGTGATTGCATATGTGAGTGTGTGTGTTTGTGTGAATGCATGTGTGTGAGTGTGTGCGAATGTGTATGTGAGGCAATGCATATGTGTGTGTTTGAGTGAGAGTCATTGTGTGGGTGAGTGTGTGTATGAATTTGTGTGTGAGTGCGTGTGAAAGTGTGTTTGTGAGTATGTATGTATATGAATATGTGTATGTAAATGTGTTTATGTGTGTGAGTGTGTGTGATTCAGTTTTTTGGAGTATGTGTGTGTCTGTTTGTTGTGTGTGTGTGAATGTGTGTACGTGAGTGTGTGTGTGAATTTGTGTGGATGAGTGTATGAGCATGAGCATGTGAGTGATTGTGTGTGTGAGTTTGTGTGAGTGAGTTTGTGTGTGAGTGTGTGTGAATGTGTGTGTGCATGTGTATGCATGTGTGTGTTGGAGTGTGCATGTGAATATGTGTGTGTCAGTGTGTTTGAGTGAATGTGTGTGAATGAATATGTGTGTGTGAAAATGTTTGTGAGTGGAATTGTGCATTTGTGTGTGAATATGTGTGTGTTTGTGTGAATATGTATATCTGAGTGTGCATTTGTATTTGAGTTTGTCTGCGAATGCGTGTGAATGTGTGTAAGTGTGTGTGAGATTTGTGTGATTGTTTGTGTGTGAATTTGTGTGTGTTAATTTGTGTTAGTGTGTGTGTGAATGTGTGTTTTAGTGTGTATGTGAATGTGTGTTAGTGAATATGTGAGTATGTGTGTGTGTAAATGTGTGTGTGTGTGAATTTGTGTGTGAATATGTATGTGACAGTGTGCTGGTTTGTCTGAGTGTGTGTCTGAGTGTGCATTTGTATTTGAGTGTGTGTGTTTGTGTGAGAATGTGTGTGTGTGAATTTGTGTGGTTGAGTGTGTGAGTTGTGTGTGAGTGTGTGTTTCTGTGTGTTTGTGAGAATATGTGTGAGTGTGCAAATGTGTGTCTTTATGAATGTATGTGTGTAAATGATTGTGTGTGAGTGTGTGTGTGAGTGTGTGTGTGTGAATGTGAATGGGAATGTGTGTGTGGGAGTGTATGTGAGCGTGTGAATGTGTCTGTGTATGAGTGTGTGTGACTGTGCATTTGTATTTGAGTATGTCTGTGAGTGTGTGTGGGCATGTTTGTGTGTGAATATACTTGTGTGTGAATGTGTGTGTGTGTGAGTGAATGTGTGTGTGATTGTGTGTGTGAATGTGTCTATTTGTGAGTGTGTGTGTGTCTTTGTTAATGTGTGTGAGCGTGTGTCTGTGTTAATGTGAGTGTGTGTCAATGTGTGTGTCAATCTGTGTGTCAGTGTGTATGTGTGATTGTGTGTGAGTTTGAGTGTGATTGTGTCTGCATTAGTGTGTATGTGTGAATGTGTGTTTGTGAGTATGTGCGAGTGTGTGTGTATAAATGTGTGTGTGTGTGTATGTGAATTTGAGTGTGAAGTGTGTATGTGAATTTGAATGTGAAGTTTCTTCGGCAAGACACTGAAATAGTTGATGGAAGTAAATATACAACAAATCTCTCTCTGAAAACCGACAACAACCTTCCTCAGCAGTAACCATATACCTTTCAAGCACCAAATCCTGTTAAATTCTGTGCACAGTATAAGAATTGCCTGCAACCAGTGAACTTGGAGGAATGAGAAGTGAGATCGGAGTGTGAACCAAAAAACTTTCCTGAACTTACACACACACATTACATACACGTGCGCCTAGAATTAGAAGGGGGTTAAGTTAGGTTAGTTAAATCAATAGAGATAAGTTAAAACTTGATTCTATTTTCATGTTTAAAGATAATTAAAGGCAGCTTTTGTTTAAGTAACCATTTGTCTTGCTGAATATCTATTGCTGCTGGGTTTTGGGGTCCTCTGAGCTAGTAACACCTGGCATACATGTTGTCAAATGTCCGTGTATCTGAGCAAGAGCACATCCAAAGCTCAAGAGTCCATAATGAGGTTGGATCCCAAATCTTAATGTTTCATTGATAGCAAATAGCAAAAATTGTCCCCTACAAGTTGCCCTCTAGAGAATGCGATTCAACTTCAGTTCCCTGAGTGTGTCGAACCAACCAGAAAATAAATAATCCTCCCATTCAATAGTTGAAGCATTCCCTTCAACATCAGTCTCAAACCAAGGGAAAAAAAATCTCTAATTGTACCAAGATCAATTCCCAATGCAAGAGAACATTTCGGATAATCAAGTCCATAATCAGCCTGTCAAATGCTCAATTCACCAGCAAGGATTGGTTGCAAGCAGTGGATCAAACTCCTATCAGTTTATTGAGTTTCTGATCAGTGGTCAGGGTCGCTCCTTCTGTTTTCGTTCCAAGTTGAAGGTCAGAGGGTTTCATTAAATGGTGTGCCACAAAGATTTAAAGATGGGTTATTTAGCCTCAGTTAAGCCTATACAAAGTGGATCATTTTCTGACAATGGAGGGAGCTGTTCTGTAACATTTAACTGTAACATATAATTTTCAATGGTAAATAACACATTATTTTGTGTAATAATTGATATACAATTTAGTTTTCTGTGCCAGTCGAAGTTCAATATACATTTACAGCCTTGATCTTTCCACAAATCAATGAATAGAGTGATAATCTCTTCTCTGTAATCATTAATAACCAGGCATAGCCAGATCACTCAGTGATAGGCCATACTTAGTACGCAGCCAGGGATCTGAGACAGAATACGGAAAATCTGCTCTTACCCAGCAAGTGCTCAGACTGCACTGCCTGATCAGATTAAATCGTGATTTTCAAAAGGAATTGAAAAAAAATGTTTGACAGGGAAAGAATTTGCCAGAATGTGGAGACAAAGCTGAGAGAGTGAGATGGATTTAAAACGATCAGTGGATCGAAAGGTAGTCAAGTGAAAGGCCCATTGAGTGTGTGCTAACATTTGCAGTAATCCTACATTTGTCCTATGGGTTATACTCCTCGCAGTTTGATCAATTCTCCTCCCCCAACCTGCCAGATTTACCATCCACACATGCACTACAATCATGTAAAAGTTGATACCATCTAAAAGTTGACCCCCTCCTCTTGATGCACCATCAATAATCACATAAGATTGAAGTTGTGAAACTGACCGGCTTTTATTAACTATGGACAGGAACAGCCATCAATCTGATCAAGGCAGAGGGGAGCATGCAAAGGGCTATGGGTAGGATCGGACTTTGGGGGTGTGCCAAGCTGGCAACAGCCAATTATAGCACAACAGTGGTTCACCACACCCCCAATAGCCCATATATCACGTGTAAAAGTTGAGCAACCCCTATTTTTGGCCCCAGGCACCACCCACCAGAACTCTCAGTGCCTCAACCACAGACTCGGCCCCAGCTGCCTGCCCATCAGAGCTCCCGATGCCTCCAATGCGGACAGACCTAGACCCCGACCACCTGTCATCAGAGCTCCCGACGCCTCAAATGATGCAGGTACTTACCGCGGTCAAAAGTAGTATCTGTATAATAATCGTCCCCATAAATTTGACATTAAAAAATGGTCTAAAAAAAATCAAATTTTTAGACAAGTATGTATGGTAATTCCCATTGTGCCATTTAAGATATGAGAGGAAGCCGAAGGACTTGGTGGAAACCCAATCAGTCAAAGGAAGAACAAGGGATCTCCACTCAGATAGGAGCTGAGGTCGGGATTGAACCTGGGGCTCTGGTGGTGTGAGGAAGTGCCACCCAATTTCAGCACTGAATTTTGTACTGTGATCTTCCTCACATTTGTAACTACTTCCTGCACCAAAATAAACAGTCCTCCCGTCTTTACCATCCTTAACGTTCAATATGTCGCCAAATTCTCAAGATTTATTTATTCCTTTATTGCCCTGTAATAAAATAGATGGAATATTACACAAAATTGATTTTAGTGTGCTGCAAGGGAGATAAAGATTCACCCTCTGCAGAGACTGTCGGTTGCCCCTTACAGTCAGAGAAAGAGAGGCAAAGAGGGTCCCTCCCGGCATCAGTGAGCACCCCTGAATTGGCCTCCAGTGCTCCCGCAGCCTTTTGTCCAAACCATCCGAGTTCCAGATCCAAACCTCTGACACAAGCAGGAAGCCCCCTTGGCACCCTCTCGCATCTCGGTTCTGCTATCTGGCGCCCCTTCAAGCCAGTCTCGAGCCTGTAGTCCACAGCCTGGTGAGAGTCCATTGACCACAAGTTGCCAGCAGCCTGCATTCTGTGCCCCAAATCGCCGGTGTGTTCTTCAGCTGTAGGGCTGGTCTGTCGCCATGGTCACACAAACGGGGTGGAGGGGGGGTTTGGTTTTCCTGTATTCTGGTGCCTTGCACCAGTCCTCTGCTTCCCCGACTCTGCTGCCAAACACAGATGTCGCCATCTTGGGCCTAGATCACGTGGTCCTTATACATGAATAAAAATCAGCATATTGACATTCAATATTTGTCATACTTTTATTTATGGATTTCTTCTGGTGCTGAAGGAAGCTCTTCCTGCCCACGACCCCACGCTGCCCAAATACACCCGGGTGACCAATGAACCTGCCAACCCCATTCGTTTTTGAAACTTGTGGAGGCCCATGCAGACAGCAGTGGATTCTAACTGGAGTCGCTGGCAACTCTAACTGTGCCGCCCTCTAATTTCCTACGGGGAAATTCCACCCTACCAGATAATGAGGAGATCAAAGGCAGTGTAGTTAAACACATATCATGGATTTTATTAGTAGAAACTCAGTAGTACAATAATGAATGATAATGGGTGCTTACACAGTTCTAGTTAAGGGGGAGTGTCTTTGGTGGTAGAGATAATCCATGTCCAAAGCTAGTAGTGCAGACTAAGCATAGTGAGAGATTGACAGCAGGTCACAGATTTACCACAGTCTCTCGGGGCAGAAGTTGAGTTAAGTTTAAAAGAACTACTTTGAGAATAACAAGCAAGCAATTCTACTGCAAGCACTACACAAAACAGTTAAATAAATGGCATTGAGAATTTACTGACATACCCAAAACAAGGCTAGCATTTATCAATACATTCAGATTAAAATGAGATGTTTACGAATAGTGTAGCCTCTCAGATTTTTTTCAAACACGAGAAGACCTTCTTATCGGAGCAGGTGGAGGCTGTGCAGGAGTGATGACCTTGGAAGCTGGTGGTGTTGATACCATCCCCTGATCTGTAGTGTGAGACGGCAGGACTTCTGGACTCACTCCAAAATCACCAGCCTGAGGCTGGGGGGCCTCAACATGGCCATTTGAATGCTGATTAGGGGGTCACAGATCGGAGACACAGGTCAGTTAGGACCGCATCCCTTAGTGGAGGTATATTGGGTGGTGCGTCCAAACTCTCCAGATCACTCTGAGTGGGGGGCGTGCAAAAAGGGTGAACCAGGTGGAGCTAGATCTCTTTGGGGTACTGTGTCCGTGCTCCCGACTTGAAATCTAATGTAGGCATAATTGGGATTAGTGTGCAGCAGTTGAACTGGCTGGACTAGAGGGTCCGTTTTGCATGGCCAAGCATGTCTTTTTAGCAGCATGGTTCCAGGTTCCGATAGACTGCCAGACTGCAGTCACACTGGTGGAACAGTGGAGGTGCGTGGAAGTGAAACCAGCTGAAGGCTCCACGGTAGGCAGTCCTAGTGAACGCAGCTTCAGTTAAAATCCACTGGATACAAGTGGGAGTGAAAGTATACTTTATAATCATAATTATAATCATTACTGAGAATAATATTCCAAGCCCTCTCTAAAGCCATTTCCTTTTACTGCTATTATATTGCACATTTCTACAGCTACTAATTACAAGCACTCTCCAGTGTTAAGTTGAACGTGCTGTGTCTTCGCACAACCATCATTCAAACAGGATCGCGGTGTTGGTACTCGGTTCCCATGGGAACACCCGGAAGCCATTCAACCCCTCTAGCTCCTTGATGCTCGGACCCCTCAAGGCTGGCATGTTTCATCGAAATGTGCCCAGTGACCTCTGGTGGAGTAATTCGCTGCTGTGATCTCGCCATTGTGTCGGAAGAGCCAAAGCGGCATTGATGGGCATATGTGGGAGAGGGAATGGGAGACAGAGCGAGGAATAGGGCTCAAGGGATTGTTCTGTTGATGTGTGGCCCTTCAGCCCATCTAGCACCCATTTATGTTCTTTTAATCTTCCCATATTCCAATATCTCCCACATTCTACCCCATCCTATGTGCGTGGGCAGTCACTGATTCACCAACTGAGCCTTTGGGACATGGGCACCCCAAGAAGACCCACAGGGAGAATGTGCAAACTCCACACAGACAGCAGCAGGGGTCCAAACTGAAAACAGATCACTGGAGCTGTGTGGAAGCAACACTATCTAGCTGTGCCACTTTGCCCCCTCTGAGATCCTGATGGGCTGAATGCCCTTCTGCGCCATATCAATGAAGTTACGTCTGTGAATACTACAACTAATCAATGGCAATTCTTTTTAAAATTATTTATAACATGGGTAGAAGCTGATTCCAGCCATTAAAACCCATGCTGCCCAATTACACCTAATTATGAGTGGCATGGTTAGGGCAATGATGTTGCCCTAACCACCATTCAATATGTAGGGGGTTGTAGGTCAGTTGGGTGTAATTGGACTCGTGGGCTGAAAGGGCCTGATACGTTGGAATTTTAACATTTAAAATTTAGTCTCCAACCCCCGTATGTTTTGGAGGATGAGAGGAAACGGATCAGCTGGAGGAAACCCACAGTGAGAACGTGCAAACTCCTCACAGACAGCGGCGGATTCAAACCTTGGTTGCTGATGCTGAAAAGTGTCGTACTACGCTCATCATGCCACCTAAAAAAGGACACTTAGATAGGTGTGTAGGTAGGAAAGGGTGAGAGGGAAATGGGGCAAGCACAGGTCAATGGGGCTCGGTCAGACGAGAAATGGTTAGCACTGACAGGCTGGGCCAAAGGGCCTGTTTCCCTGCTGTTTAACTTTGTGACTCGGAGATGGAGTTTGAATCATGGCAAATTAACATGTGGAAGATGGGGAGGGGGGTAAAATCTGCAAGGGAGAATCGGATGGAACTGTTTGCAGGATCAAATTGTTGAATTGCTGATTTATTGTCATGGACATAGAGATATGATGTCATGTGATATCCAGTCACGTTAAACCCACATTTAATCACAACAGGTAGTGCAAAGATATTACAAAAGTGCAGGCTGGAGTGAAACAAGTGCAAGGGCTGTGATGGGATGAGGTTTGTGGGATTATCTTATGGGTGAAAAACAGTAGGAAGGAAAGCATCCTTTAATCTGGGGGCACATGTTTTCAAACTCCTGTTCTACATGAGAGGGGATAAGAGAGTGAAACCAGGGTGGGGTGGGTCCTGTAGTGTGTTGGCTGTTTTCTCGAGGCAATGGAAGGTGTATATAGTGTCTGGAGAAGGGCCAAACAATGAGACGTCGGAGGGACTCAGGCAGTATCCATGGAGAGACCCAAAGTGTTGACTGACCATGGATGCTGAGGAGTTCCTCCAGATGCTCTTTGTTCAAGATTCCAGCACAAAAAGGCAGTGTCCTTGGTTCATTGATTATTCAGGGATCTAATGGAAGTGGGGAAGAAGCTGTCCTTGTCCTGTTGAGTGTTTGTCTTTAGGCTCCTGTACCTTTATCCTGATGGTATCAGAGTGAAGAGGGCATGGCCTGGTGGTGGAGTTCTTTGAGGACACCGCCTCATGTAGATGTCCTCCACGAAGTGAGGTCTGGTGTCTGTGATGTCGCAGGTGAGTTAACAACCCTCTGGAGTTTACTCTTGTCTTGAGAGTTGGCACCTCCATCCCAGGCAGTGATGCTACCAGCCAGAATGCTCTCCACGGTCCACCTGTAGAAGTTTACGAGAGTCTTGGTGACATACCGAACCTCCTCAAGCGCCTCACAAAGTATAGCCGCTGGCGAGCCTTCTTTGTGATTGCATCAACATTGAGGCTCCAGGACAGATTCTTGGAGATGTTGACACCCAGGAATTTGAAGTTCTTGACCCTCTCCACTACTGAGCCCTCGATGAGGACTGGGTCGTGTTCCCCTGACTTCCTCCTGAAGTCCACAATCATCTCCTTGGTATTGTTGATGTTGAGCATAAGGTTGTTGATTTGACACCACTCAACGAGCTGATCTATCTCCCCTCTGTACATCTCCTCATTGCCATTTGTGATTCTGCCGACAACTGTAGTGTCATCGGCAAATGTGTAGATGGCATTGGAATTGTGCCTGGCCACACAGTCGAGGGCGTATAATGAGTAGAGCAGTGGGCTAAGCATGCATCCTTGGGGTGCACCTGTGTTGATGATCAGTGAAGAGGAGACATTGTTTCCAATTCATACTGACTGCGGTTTTCCGACGAGAAAGGCAAGGATCCAGTTGCAGAGGAGGGGTCCAGAGACCTAGAATTTGTAGTTTCTTGACCAGCACTGAGGGAATAATGGTATTGAAGGACGAGCTGTAGTTGATGAAAAGCAGCCGAATGTATGAGTTGTTGTTTTCGAGGTGATCCAGAGCTGAATGGAGAGCCAGCAATATTGCATCTGCCACAAAGCGATTGTGACGATAGGCGAATTGCAGCACGTGTTAATTCTGGCCATGACCAGCCCCTCAAAGCATTTCATCAAAGTAGAAGTCAATGCTACTGGGCGATAGTCATCAAGGCAGCTCCATCTGCTCACTGGGATGACTGATTGGCTTTTGAAGCTTTAAACAACAATTTGTGTGGAAAACAGAAGCATTCCTGACAACCTCCTGCCATGAATGACAAACCGTGTGTAGGACACTACCAATAACCACATAGACAAGCTGAGGAATCGATAGGCTTTAATACACAGAAGAACCTGCTGGCCCGACTCCAGGATAGGAATGGGGGCAAGGGAAAAGTGGCTCGACCTTTATGGCCCAGGACCATGGGGGAGGAGTCATAGGGTATGACAGCATGAGTCATCAGTGGGCGGGCCAGCTCCATATATACAGTAGCCAACAATAACTATACAATGGAGGAAATATATCACCATGCCATGGCCCAGAGAAGGTTCCACTGTCCCCTTTCACAGAGACCATGTCTCCTGTGAATGCAACAGTTCACCCAGTCTGTTCCAGGTTGTTCCTGACTACCTGGAACCACTCTCCAAATCCCATCCATACCACTATCATGATCACCTTTATTCCAGTCGCAATACTTCCCAGTAGCTGGAAGAATGTTGCTTCATCTCTTTAAAGGTAGGCCGCAAAGATTGCACCTGCTGTCCTGCAGGCGGGCGGCTGCGAGAATGTGCACCAAGCTGACTGCCACAGCTTGGTATCATGAGAAGATCCACTCACAATATTGCGCAAAGCAAGGTGACTGAAGTTCTCGTCCTTTGCAGGATTTTCTCAAAGAGTGATCCACAAAAACATCAGAATCAGAATTTATTGCAATGAATATTTCAATTTAGGGTACAAACACGATACTGGAGAAACTCAGCAGAGCAAACAGTGTCCCTTATATAACCTATGTTTCGGGCTTAAAACCTTCATCAAAGTACATGCTGAGTTTCTCCAGCCTTGTGTCTTTACTTCGACTATGGGGTCTACAGACTGTCGAGTTTTCCTTTTATCATTTAGTAATTGAATTCAGGAACAGGGAGGTTCTCCTGCACTTATACAAGGTCCTGATGAGGCCGCATCTGGAGAACTGCTCTGCAATTCTGGTCTCCTTACTCGAGGAAGGATGGTCTGGCTTTGGAGGTTGTGCAGAGGAGGTTCACCAGGTTGATTCCAGATGTGAGGGCATTAGCCGATGAGGAGAGATTGGGAATTTAGAAGAAAGAGGGGATATTATAGAAACATTTAAAATTATGAAAGGCATAGATAAGTTAGAGGTAGGTAAGTTGTTTACATTAGTGGGGGAGAAGTAGGGACAGAGCATCAAGATTCAGGGTAGTAGATTTAGGATGGAGATGAGGAGGAACTCCTTTTCCCAGAGGGTGGGGAATCTGTGGAATTTGCTGCCCATTGAACCAGTGGAGGCGACCTCAGTAAATATATTTAAGGCAAGGTTGGATAGATTTCTACGCAGTAGGGGAATTAAGGGATATGGGGAAAAGACAGGTGGGTGGAGAGGAGCTGATCTTCAGATCAACGATGATTTCATTGAATGGGTGAGCAGGCTCGACGGGCCGAATGGCCGACTCCTGCTCCTATTTCTTGTTTTTTGTGTCCTAATCTTCTTGTGTGGCAAGATTCGTTGTCTTGCAGGAGCATTACAGTGCCATAAATTACATTTCAAAGTAAATAAATTAATTCAAGAAATCAGAGGAAGTGAGGTGGTGTCTGTGGTTCATTGTCCGTTCAGAAATCTGACAGCGGAAGGGAAGAAGCTGTCCTTGTGCCTCTGGGTGTTTATATTCAGGCTCCATTCCTGATGTTAACAGCATGGCCTGGGCGGTAGGGGTCCCTGAGGATAGAGGCTGCCCTTCTTAAGAAACCTTGTTGGAATGGAGATTGACCGGCCCTGATGGTGCTGGCTGAGTTCACATCTCTCTGCAGTTTTTTTTTGCCCTGTGCATAAGGACCATTGCTGGTAGTTACTCAAGTCCCAGCCTGCTGATGGTGAGGCGATGGGCTGAAGTCCCCGCTGACAGGACAAGTCAGGAGCTGGCGTCAGAGCAGATTCTGATCTGTTTCCAGCAATCTCGCAGACTCATTTCATTCCACAAATTCCAGTCCAGCAATCATGCTTGCAACATTTGGCCCCAAGCACTGTGGCCATTTGAGTGACACCACACTTCACAGGCTGCTATTAGCTCAGTTTCAATTAATTGAATTTAATTCCACCCCTAAGGAAGCAGGCTGAAAAGAAACCATCCAACCGCTTTGTCAATGCCCCATCTGTGTCTCGTGTGGGTAACACTCTGGGTCACCACGCTGTGGATTGGAGCCACACTTCACCATAACAACTGTGAGTCTCTGCCATTCCAGTGCAGTACAGAGGGAGTTCTTCAATGATGGATACCTTGAAGTATGGAACACAAGAGGAAGGGGACCTCTGAGCAATGTTCGCCCCTCCCTCAACATGATTAAAACCAGATATTGTCTGGTCATAATGCTCCATTGTTCTGGAGACCATCTGCACACTGCGGCCTTTTTAACATTACAATGATGCTTCCGCTTCCAAACAAATTTCTATTGTTTGAAAATCACTCTGAGAAGCCCTGAGGTTGTTGCAAAGTACAAATCCTTTACCGCGCGTTGAGTCCATATTTTACATGAAAAAGGTCTGGCGGTAAAGTGGAGAGGCACGAGGAGGCAGCTGCTAGATGAACTCAGGAAGCCGAGCAGTGTTGGTGGGAGAAGCAAAATGGTGGGCGTTTCAGCCGCGACCATTCATCGGCGCTCGGGCTGCAAGGTGCTTGCTACCTCCTCCCCGTGACCTGTGTGGGTTTTCCCCGGGCCCTCTTGTGTCCTCCCGCATGGGGCTGCAGGGGTGTAAGTGGGCAGCGCAGGTTTCAATGGCTGGAATCGGCTTCTGCCGTGTTGTAAAAAGAAACAGTTGTATGAATCATTGGTTATTATCATCCTCTGGAGAGAATTTTTCTTGAACTGATCATTTTACCCAACATTTTTGCTTCAACTCACATACCACCTTAAAGGAATCATTTCCCAACCACAGAGCATCTATGACATAGGTGTTCTGTGGTTAGTACGGGATTGCTTTAGGTGGAAACAAAGATTGTCAACCACTATTTTTATCTCATTTTGCATGGATTTCCTGATGGTATCCAGGGATAAAAGTCTGATTAAAGGTTCCCAGATTACAAGCCAGTGGAGTGGAGTTCAAGCAGTAGAGATCCCACAAGCCCATCTGAGGGACTCAAGTCGAACAGAGAAATGGACGGATGTAGATTGCTTCGTTAAATACATTGAGCCTCTATCTTTGGGCATCATTTCGCAAAACCTGAGGGCTTCCCTTGGAAAGTGTGTTTCAATCTGAGCTGTGTCAACTCAGCCAGCTGCCAGCTGAAGTGGTGAATGTAGAGGGGTGGGGGGGGTGGTCAAGACACTGCCTCCCAGCTTCAGAGAACCTGGGTTCGATGCTGACCCCACTGCTGTCTGTGTGGAGTTTGTTCCGCCTGACCTCTCGAGTTTCCTCCGAGTGCTCCGGTTCCCTCCCATGCCCCAAAGACAAACAGGGTTGGTGGGTTAATTCCTCAGTGCAAGTGATATCTATTGTGTAGGTGATCAAATTTAAGTTCTTGGGAGTCACTATCTCTGAGGATTTTTCCTGGAGTCAACACACTAATTGCATCGTGAAGAAAGTACGTTGTGCCTCTACTTCCTCAGGAGTTTGCGGAGATTTGGTATGACTCCGGAAACCCTGGCAAATTTCTACAGAGGTGTGGTGGAATCGGGGTCTGGTATGGGAACACTAATACCCCTGAGCAGAAAGCCCTGCAAAAGTAGTGGACAGAAACTGGACATCACAAGCAAAACCCTCCCCATCTACAGGGAACACTGCCATCAGAGAGCAGCAGCAATCATCAAGGATCCACACTACCCAGCGGACGCTTTGTTCTTGCTGCTGCCATCAGGAAAGAGGAGCAGGTGCCACAAGATTCGCACGACCAGGTTCAGGAACAGCGGCTACCCCTCCACCATCAGACTCCTCAACGACAAACTCAATCAGGGGCTCGTTTAAGGGGTCTTATTTTTGCATTTTTTTGATTATTTTCTCTCTTCATTGCACAGTCAATTTCTATACATTTCTTTATTTGTTTACACGACCACCCCATCGAGGACATCTACAAGAGGCGGTGTCTTAAAAGAGCATCCAGGCCCTGCCCTCTTCCCTCTGCTCCATCGGGGAGAAGGTTCAGGAGCCTAAAGACGAGCCCTCAGTGGTATGAGGACAGCTTCTTCCTACTGCCATCAGATTTCTGAATGATCAATGAACCAAAGAGACGGCCTGACTTTACATCCACTATTAGAGTTACTTTTTATAGTGATGTTGTAAGATGTTATAATATGAATGTTTGCACTGTGAGATTGCTGCAAAACACTGAATTTCATGACTTGTTCATGACAACCAATTCTGATTCTGATGTATACAGAATTTTTGGGCTACTAATAAGTGGTAATTTTGCTGCGCACACATTAAAAAGAATCTTAGGATTGTATATGATGCCATGTATATACTCTGACAATAAATCTGAAATCTGAATAGTGGTGAATTGATGGGAATGTGATAATGCCTAGACCTGGGCGGGAAGATGAGGATCTGAAATGGAAATGTAGAACCACTGCACACTGCAGCATAGAAACAGATGCTTCAGCCCATCTAGTCTGCCTAGTCCTAATGAGCTGTACCTGAACCATTCCCCTCCCATCCGTACACCTATCCAAATGTTTCTTGAATGTCAAAATCGAGCCCTCATCCCCATCTTTTTGCTCCCGGTTTAATTTTGGAACATCTTTATTGCGCAATTATGGAACACTAAAGCAAACTCCCTGACGAAAGGCAGCATGCATTTTGTTTAACTTTAATTCTATTTCACAAACACCACTCATTTACTTCAATGTCTTCAGCTAATAGTAGGTCACATGCTTGCAAAGTCAATTTCATTTCTTCTTCAGAAGACGTCACCACATTTGCACTTGTCAGACGACAAATTTCAGTGTTCCAGCGGTGGACACGGGAAATCAGGTCCGCCAACACTTGCACCCAACATCAGGCAACACATTTTAGTGCTCCAGTTCAGATACTGGGGAAATCAGGTCCACCAACACTTGCACCCATTGTCAGATGGCAAATTAGTTTTCCAGTGCAGAAACTGGGGAAATCAGGACTGCTAATACCTGCAAAACCAAAGGCAGCTCCACATTCCCTGCTCCGGACCTCCAACATCCGATCCGTGCAGTCACATGGCCAACTCTAACAGTCAATAGGAGTGGAAGGTGGCCTCAGCTGTTAGAAAGAGAAGACGTATTGCGATACTCTCTCCACCACCGGCGGATATCACAGAAAAAGCCTACATTCACCACTTCAGCTGGCAGCTCGCTCCGCACTCCTACCATTCCCTATGGAAAGAAGTTCACCCTAATCTCCCCTTTAAACATTTCCCCTTTCACCCTGAACGCACGTCCTCAAGTTCTTGTCTCGCCTAATCTCTACCTTCGTAATTTTGCATTCCGCTCACCTGCACTCCAGGGAATAAAGTCCTGATCAATATGATAAATATGGGTGAAGTTAAGGTGAGAGAGGGCTGGTGGAGAGGGTGGAAAAAATGGGAGGGCATTGGCGTTCATTGCTGTGGGCAGATCTGGAGCTGTGGGGGGATCTCGGTCGGGGTAGGTAGGAAGCTGAATGAGAGGGGGATAGGTGCCAGGTATCCCACACGCCCCTCTGTGTATCTCCATTGAGCAGATTCGTTCAGAAATCCTGGCTAATGAGTAGCCGACAGTCCCCTGGCTGTGGCTTTAGGGAATGTGAGAAGGTTAGCTGTCCCTTAGTATTTCAGTTGGTTTGAAAATAAAGCCTGAAAATCCGTATAAGTGTCTGTACGTCTGCATCCACTGGACATCCACATGAGGCGGTGTCTTAAAAAAAGTGGCCTCTATCCTCAAAGACCCCACCACCCAGGCCATGCCCTCTTCACTCTGCTGCCATCAGGGAAAAAGGTACAGGACCCTGAAGACGAGTGCTCAGCGGCACAAGAACAGCTTCTTCCCCGCTGCCATCAGATTTCTGAATGATCGATGAACCACAGACACGGCCTGACTTTTCATGAGGTATTATTGTTTTTTTTTACAGTAATGTAAGATGGTTATAATATGAATGTTGGGACTACGACGCTGCCACAAAAACCAAATTTCATGACAATAAATCCTGATTCTGATTGTAATATTGTATTACAATATTATTCTGATTCTGATTGTAATATTGTATTACAATATTATTCTGATTCTGATTGTAATATTGCTGTGAGATTTGTAAATGCTTCCTATCTCATTCAAAAATGCTGGTTGACTGTGCACTGATAGTTTCACCAGGGAAGAGAGTCTGTTAAAGAGTCATGGAACCTAGAATAAGGGCCTTCGGCCCATCAGTTCCCTGCTGTCCACCAAGTACCATCCACTCTTGGTCCAGGCCCTTCACTGTCTTGTTCATGTTCAGATGCTTGTAAGTGTGAAGGATCTCATTTTCATGGTGTCTCGATTCAAGGGTTGAATGACAAAGGTAGGCCCATGGGATCGCACTATAGTCTGTATTACCCTCCAAGACAGAATGCACATTTTTTTGAATATTTAACATTTTTTAGACCCTACATGTAGTCAAACACAACATTTAAAAAAATACAAATACATAATTAGCCAAACTCTCCAACCCCCACCCACCCAAAATAATCCCAAGAGAAGTGTTAGGGCAGAGAAAAAGAAAGAAATATAGAGTGAAAAATAAGAAATGTTGCTGGAAAGCGCCGTTCACTCCATGGATTTCAATTCATTATTTTACTAGTCTTCTTCTTTGGAGAAGGTTAACGTAGACTCGAGGATTTAAAGAAATTCAACTAAAGATAGAATCCACCTTTGAAGGAATCCTGTCAGGGTACATCACTGGCTGATGGCCTGTAACTGCAGAGAGCTGTGAACACAGGTCAGACCAAACTCCTCTCCCCTCCATCGATTCCCACTGCCTCTGAAAAAAGCGGCCGCCAGTGGAAGAGATCCAGGAGGATCAGAGGCGGCACCACCAGGCTGAGGAACAGCCTCTTCCCACGGGCAGTGAGAATGCTGAACGACCAAAGGAACTGCCCACACTCACCCTCAGAGGATCTACTAGTTATTCATTAATACTTATTTATTTTTGTGTACCTGTCCTGCACATGTATTGTTTGTCTGTATGCATGTTATGTCTGGTTGTGTGTTTATGGGTTTTGCACCAAGGACCGGAGAACACTATTTCGATGAGATGTACGTGTTCAAGCGGATGGCAATAAACTTGAACTTGAGCCCAAAAGACTCATCCCACTATGGCCACACTCTCCTCCCATCGGGAGAAAGATTCACGCACCGCCAGATTAAAGAACATTTTTTTTCCTGCTGACATCGAACTCCTGAATGAACCCCCCAAAAAATGGCAAAGTTTTGTTGCTTTTGCTCTGAACCTCTCTCTCTGTAACTCAACCCCATGTCCACAAGACTCACACCACCAGATCTGGAACCGCTGCTACCCCTCCACCATCAGACTCCTCAATGACAAACTCATTACTTGTGCACTTCATTTATTTTTTTCTCTGTGTATTGCACAGTTTGTTTACATTTCTTTATTTGTTTACATGTCTTCTTGAGTATGTTTTTTTTGCACTGCCAATAAATGATCATTCTGCCTGGCCCACAGGAAAAAAAGAATCTAAGGGTTGTATGTGACGTCATGTCTGTGCTCTGACAATAAATCTGAACTTTGAACAGTTCTCCCGCCAATCCACCTGATATAATATTTCTTGCCCCAACTCTCTAATCTCCCCCAACACCATCTTCTAATCTGCTACAACTAATCACCACCCTTGGCAGCATGTTCCAGTCACTTGCCTTGTCTGTGCTTCTTATAATTGTACAAACTTATCTGGCCACTCTTAATTACAATGCTCAACTCAACCAGCGCCTCATTTAAGGGCCCTTTCTTTTGTACTTTATTGATTTGTTCTCTCTATATTGCAGAGTCAGTTTGTTTACATTTCTTTATTTGTTTACATATCCTCTTCAGTGCTTATCCACCTATTACTTCTTCCCTATGGGGCTGTGATCTTCTTCCTGCCCCTCCCTCTCCCATTTGGTTTGGGCGCCTGCTTCCACTTTGCCTTGAAGATGGGCTCAAGCCCGAACAAAATAAGCAAAATCTTTTCTTTCAGTGCAGGTTTTTTTGGACTACCAATAAGTGGTCATTCTGCCTTACCCACATGAAAACAAAGTATCTCAGGGCTGCACGTGGCTTCGTGTCTGGACACTGACGATGAATCTGAACTTTGAATAAAATTGAATCTTGATTTGTACTGCGTATGAGATGCCGAGCTGGACTGCTCGCTAAACAATCTTGATCACTGCACTTTGGCCCACAAATGTGAACATGAATGCAGTGCATGGGATTATGAGCATCTTGAAGCTGCAATGCCCAGTGTCCAGTCTCTGAGACGATATTCAAGCATTCAAAGTGAAGGAGGGGTCGGAGTTGGTGATGGAGGTTAAAGTTGTCTGGAAACTTGAAGAATTTCTAAGCTCCACATGAATAAAATTCAAAACTAACTTCAGAAACTTTATTCCAGAGAGCAAATGGAAGGGCATTATGTTGATTGATTAAATGCTAAGTTTGATGTGATTCTCTCAGAGATTATCACTTAAACATTAAGTGTGTGAGCATTTTGAGATGTGCTGTGTGATTACTGTAACTTTATTTCAGGAGAAATTAAGTTTAGACCTAAGCTCTCAACTACTTTCCTTGCCGGCTGCTAGGCTTTTTTTTTTGCAGTTTAATTGATAGAGATTGATTGCAAGGATTAGTCAAGAATCTCATTATTATTGCATCATGCAATTAGCAGAATGCTAACCAATGAACTAGTTGGACGATTTCCCATCCAACAATTCCCTGGCCCTTTTTTTGGGCAATTGTGCCGCATTGTCAGCGCTGCTAGCGGAGACATGCTTGGATTGAACCATCTGGAGCGTTAGATGGAAGGGAGTAGGGGATGCGGGAGGGGTGAGTGAGGTGGGCAGAACCTCCATGCACTCCTTGACACACTGGTTTACCCCATGCCCTCTCCTTCTCTGCATGGGATTGCCCTTGCCTCTCTATGGCCAGTGAATGTCCAGGATCTGCTATGATAACTTTGCTGCTTCCTTCGCCACATTTCTATTTCTCATCAGCACATCTTAACAATTTTTTTTACAGGAACACAATTCAGAGTGTCCTGTCTGGCTGTGTCGTGGCATGGGATGGTAACTGTAAAGTGTTGGACCAGAAAACAACACAGAAGATCATCAAAACAGCTGAGATCACTGGAGTCTCCCTTTCCCCTATTGGCGACATTCACTCAGAGTGTAAAGGTTCCATTATTGGCACGTAATACTACATTTAGAATGTAACATGCATTAAATCTTTGACCTTCTCTACCATAAAGAAGACAGAGTCACCACTTTGTCCAGTGCCCCTCTCAGAGGGGAAAAAACTCACAACTCCTATTTTACAAGGCCAGTGCTCGAACCACTGAGCTAAATAAGCCTCTGTTACTTAAATCGAGATCCTTTCCATTCAGCACACAGTATCTTTTATCCACGAACATCAGGAAGAAGATACAGGAACATCAAAATTAGGACTGCCAGGCTGGGAAATAGCTTCCTGCCCCAGGCTTTGAGATTGACGAACAGTATCCTGAAATCGATTGCATCATCCCAAATAGTTATATAAACAGTATATGTTTATTTTAAATTATATCTGTATGTGTATATGTGATCATTATGTGCTAGGCTTTGTGTGTGTGTGTGTGTGTGTGTGTGTGTGTGTGTGTGTGTGTGTGTGTGTGTGTGTGTGTGTGTGTGTGTGTGTGTGTGTGTGTGGGTGTGTGTGTGTGTGTGTGTGTGTGTGTGTGTGTGTGTGTGGGTGTGCATGCAAGTGTGTATGTGTGAGAGAGAGAGAGGTCCAGAAAAACATTGTTTCTTTGGCTTGTATATGTACAGTCAGATGATAAAGAAATTTGAACTGATCGTGAATACTAATTTCCAAATTTATATTGCATCCCTCAGTCAATTCAAGGGTTAAATGACAAAGGTAGGCCCACTTTCAACATAAAACATGGGGTGGCACGGTTAGCATGGCAGCGCATTACAGCGCTAATGATTGGGGTTTGAATCTAGCCCTGTCTGTAAGGAGTTTGTACGCTCTCCCTGTGTCAGAGTAGGTTTCCTCTGGAAATTCCAGTTTCCTCCCACCATTCAATACGTACCAGGGGTTGTATGATAATTGGGTAGCATGTGCTTGTGAGCTGAAAAGGTCTGCTACCGTGCTGTATGTTTAAATTTTAAAAATTTAAATTTATAAATGTAGAACAGGGATTGATTAGGAGTAGTCAACATGGTTTGTATGTGGTAGATTATGTTTAACAAATCTTATAGAGTTTTTCAAGGCGGTTACTTGGAAGGTTGATGAAGGGAAGGTTGAGGATTTTATCTATATGGACTTTAGTGAGGCCTTTGACAAGGTTCTGCACAAGAGGTTAGTTAAAAAGGTTCAGTCATTAGGTATTAATGTTGAAGTAGTGTAATGGATTCAACAATGGTTGGATGGGAGATGCCAGAGAGCCATGGTGGAAAATTGTTTGTCAAATTGGAGGCCAGTGACTAGTGGAGTGCCTGAGGGATCAGTGCAGAGTCCATTGTTGTTTGTCATATATATTAATGATCTGGATGATGGGGTGGTAAATTGGATTAGTAAATATGCAGATGATACGAAGATTGCTGATGTTGTGAACAGTGAGGAAGTTTTTCAAAGCTTGCAGTGGGATATAGGGCAGGTAGTAGAGTGAAAGATGGTGGAGTTTAATAGTGAGAAGTGTGAGGTGCTACATTTCTGTAGGAATACTCAGCAAGGGTCATAATGTTAAATGGTGAACAATTGAGGAGTGCAGTAGAACAAAGGGATTTGGGAATTCTGGTACATAATTCCCTGAAAGTGGAATCACATGCAGATAGGGTGGTGAAGAAAGATGTTGGTATGTTGGCCTTCATAAATCAGAGTATTGAGTACAGGAGTTGGGATGTCATGTTGAAGTTGTATAAGGCATTGGTAAGGACAAATTTGGAATATTCATGCAGTTTTGGTCATTGAATTATAGGAAGGATATAAACAGAATAGAGAGATTCAGAGAAGATTTACAAGAATGTTACCTGGGTTTCAGGGTTTAAGTTACAGCGTGTGATAGTACAGTTTCTATCACCAATGTGTATATGTATATATTGTAGTGTAGGATGATTGTGATTGGCTGAGAGTATAGCCACGCCTACTGGCAGGTCTTGAAGTGCTGCTCCTAGCCAGACCAGATCATTCTGGACTGGTCGACCTATATGTAATACGCTCCAGTCTTCTAGTTAATAAAAGCCTTGGTTTGGATCAACAAGCCTTTGATTCTTTTGACGCGCTCTACAATTTTATTAACTAGAAAGTTTTGAAGGGATGGAGCGTATGGCTGGAACGCCTCGACATCGATCCACAATCAGCTACAGCCTCGAATGACATTAAGCACTGGGTGAGGTGCTTCAAAACACACTTACAACTCTCTGACCCTGCCATGATAGAGGACAGCCATCGACTACTAATATTGATGACCATGGTGCCCCCGAGAGTCTACCAGAGCATCCAGGATGCGACCACTTACGCCGCAGCCATTAAGGTGCTGAAAGGGCTCTACGAGCAACCGGTGAACAGGATCTATGCTCGGTACAAACTTGTAACAAGGAGGCAACAGCCCGGTGAGTCCTGTGGAGCTTATATTCAAGCACTAAGGGCAATGGGCAGGGACTGTGGCCGCACAGACAGAACTGCTCCGGAAACCACAGAAAATCTCATTTGGGATGCCTACGTGGCTGGGGTTCGATTGAATGAGGTGAGGCAATGCCTGCTAGAGCACACGGGAGAAAACCTAGAGGACGTGATCAGATCGCAGAGACAATGGAGGATGCAGTCTTAAGTATGGACGTGTACTCTCCGGGCTGGACCCCACGTTTTGATGTGAGTAGGATCCCCTCCTTCAACCCTACTACCCCCTGGCAAACCGACAGACTGTCGGTTGCTGCTATGCTGCCCGATGTGACCCCGAAGTGTTATTCCTGCGGGACGGACAAGCACAGCAGGTCCCAGTGCCCGGCGAGAAAAACCAGGTGCCAGAAGTGCCTTAAAAATGGCTACTTTGATGTAGTCTGTTGCTCCAAAATGGCCACCGTCAAACACAGTTCCTCATGTGAGGCCCAACTGCCACCTTCCCATTCAAACATTTCTTTATCAGAGCTATCATCCAATGAGAGTGAGGGCTCCACCACGCGGCAGCGCCTGATGTCACGGGGCAGACGCCAGATGCGGAAGGTACAACCCACCCTCGCTGCTTCACCCTCCCTCATGAAGCAACATCCGACCAGGCCCCAGCCCTGACTTCAACGGCCGCCGCCACTGTCAACCAGGGACCCGCTGCCGCCATCACCGTTGAGCCCGCCACTGCCATTACCCCTGCCTGCCGCCTCCGCTACCACTGAGCTCACCCGCCATCATCACCGCTGAGCCCGCCGCCACCATTACCACTAAGCCCACTGCCATCATCACCGCTGAGCCCGCTGCCGCTACCGCCGCTGCCGACTGGGTTCCTGCCACCACTGAGGCAGCCGACCAGGTTCGCTGCAGCGACCGATGCTATTGACCCAGTACCCACCACCGCTACTGATGCTGCTGACCAGAGACACACCACCGCGACCGATGCTACCGACCCGATACCCACCACCACGACCACCGACGACTGCCCAACTGACCGCCCCACTGCCGACAGCAAGCAGTGACCCCCAACACTTACCGTTGGCTGGCCGACACCCCCACCAGGCTACAGGCAGCAGCACCCATTCCTTGACACTGACTGCTCCAGCCCGACTGTTTCTGTGACGTTTCCATGCGCCTGTTGTGTGACATCATCACGTACAGCTCCATCAGTAACCCCTCACAAAAGCAATGGAACTGATTAAAGTGCATGGACACTGTACCAATTGCTTATTTGGCTTGGGGTCAACTGACAGTTTTATCCGCCCAGACCTGGCCCACCGTTGTGGACTGGCTATTCTCCCCACTGCCCATAGGATTTCATTGACGACCAGATCGCACTTGACTGGGGTAAAGGGGTACTGTGTGGTGACCCTGAAAGTCCAGGGCATCACGTTCATAGACTTCAAACTATTAATCCTTCCCCAACTGTGCACCCTTGCACTGCTGGGACTGGACTTTCAGTGCCAGTTCCGAACCATTTCCCTGCACTTTGGGGGGCCTCGTGCTCCACTCTCTGTCTGTAACCACTCCACCCCGGAAGCCTCCTCCCAGCGGCAGCCCAAGCCACCCGTCCCCACACCCAGGGCCTCACCTGTAGCCTCTCCACCCTCTGAGTTGCTCCGCCAGCGCTCTTCGCAATCCTCACCCATGGCTGGAAGCCTGTGGCCACCAAAAGCCGACAATATAGTTATGAACACAGGAAATTTATCACATGCGAGGTTTGCAGACTGCTGGACGAGGGCATTATCAAAACTAGCTTGAGTCCATGGAGGGCTCAGGTGGTTGCTGTTAAAAACTGGGAGAAGCTGCGAATGGTGGTTGACTACTGCCAGACAATCAACCACTTCATGCTTCTGGATGTGTACCCCACTTCCACGGATCACAGATGTGGTGAATCAGATCACACAATACCTTGTGTTCTCCACCAATGACTTACGTTCGGCCAATCACCAGCTCCCGATCCGCCGAGAAGACCAACCTTTCACAGCCTTTGAAGCGAATGGCGGCTGTATCAATTCCTCAGGGTACCCTTTGGGGTCAGGAATGGTGTCACAGTCTTCCAGCAGGAAATGGAAGGTGCTGAAAGAGCCAGAACGGGATGACTGCTACTTTCCCGTATCTGGACAATGTCACCATCTGCGGCCATGACACGCAGGATCATGTTGCCAACCTTGAGAAACTCGGCTGAACTTGACCTACACTTTCGACAAGTGTGTCTTACGGACCACCCTGACCGCATGCATCCACTCATGGACTTTCCCTCACCCCCACACCCAGAAGGCACTCAGACGCTGCTTGGGTTTCTTTTCTTACTATGCCCAATGGGTTCCACACTATGCCGACAAGGCACGGCCACTCATCAAGACCACCTCCTTCCCCCGTTAACCGAAGCCACAGCGGCCTTCGACCGCATCAAATCGGACATTGCCGCTGCAATGCTGCATGCCATCGACGAGTCCATCCTGTTCTAAGTCGAGAGTGATGCGTCCAATTTTGCACTGGCAGCCACTTTGAACCAGGCCGGCCGGCCGGTAGCCTTCTTCTCCAGAACCCTTCAGGGTCCTGAGAGCTGACACTCTTCTGTGAGAAGGAGGCCCAGGGCATAGACGAAGCAGTATGTAATTGGAGACACTATCTCACTAGCAGGTGCTTTACACTGCTGACTGACCAACGTGCAGTCTCCTTCATGTTTAGCAGCACCCAGCGAGGTAAGATCAAGAATGACAAAATCACAAGGTGGAGAATCGAAGTCTCCACCTTTAATTATGACATACTGTATCAACCTAGTAAACTCAACGACCCACCAGATGCGCTCTCCAGGGGGACTTGCGCCAACATACAACTGGACAGGCTGTAGAGACTCCACAGGGAACTCCGTCATCCAGGGGTCACTAGGTTCGCACACTTTGTCAAAGCTCGCAACCTGTCAAGAAGATTCGCTCCATGACCCGAGCCTGCCCAGTGTGCGCTAAGTGCAAGCCTCACTTCTTCTGTCCGTAGAATACCCACATCATCAAAGCCACCCGTCCCTTTGAGCATGGACTTAAAGGGTCCCCTACCATCAACCAACTGTAATACCTACATCCTTACGGTAATCGACGAGTACTTCCACTTCCCATTCGCTGTGCCCTGCTCAGACATGACCGCCTCCTCAGTCATAGAGACCCTGCACAGCATCTTCGCCATCTTCGGGTACCCCGTTACATCCACAGTGACAGGGGGTCCTCGTTTATGAGCGCGGAGCTGCAGCAGTACCTTCTGGAGCGTGGTATTGGTTCGAGCAGGACCACCAGCTATAACCCATGCGGTAATGGGCAGGTCGAAAGAGAGAATTCCACCGTCCGGAAAGCAGTCACACTTTCCCTCTGGTCCAAAGGTCTCCCCACCTCTCGCTAGCAGGACGTGCTCACTAGCGCCCTCCACTCCATCCGCTCCCTCCTACGCACTGTGACCAATGCCACCCCCCATGAAAGGATGTTCTTTTTCCCAAGGAAATCCGAATCGGGAATAATCATACCGGCATGGCACACGGTTCCTGGGCCGGTCCTCCTGTGACAACATGGCCAGTACTCAAAGAACGACCCCTTGGTTGACCGAGTGACTCTGCTTCATGCGAACCCGGATTATGCCTATGTTGAGTACCTGGACGGGCGGGAGAACGCAGTCTCAGTAAGGGACCTAGCCCAAGCCGGATGAGGCCCACCAGTGCTTCCAACCCAACCTTTTTCACCCACAGGTCATGTGCTCGAACAGAGGGACCAGCACCACCCCACCAGCTCAGGTCAGACTGTCGACAGTGCCGTTGGGGTATTGAGCGAAGCAGTGGCCGAACCCTATGGGCCTGCCAGCGACATGACTCCAGCGACCCCAATCCCGGCACCATGGCGGTCATGCCAGATGGTCAGGACCCCTGACTGGTACAGCCCCTAACCTCCCACCAGGCCCTTTTTTTTTACAGCCCTCCATCCCTGGGATCAGTTCTCAAAGAAGGGGTGAATGTGATAGTACAGATTCTATCACCAATGTGTATATGTACATATGTACAGATGGTAGTGTAGGATGACTGTGATTGGCTGAGAGTGTAGCCACACCTACTGGCAGGTCTTAAAGGATTGCTTCTAGCCACACCAGGTCATTCTGGACTGGTCGACCTACATGTGATATGCTCCAGTCTTCTAGTTAATAAAAGCTTTGGTTTGGATCAACAAGCCTTTGATTCTTTTGAGGCGCTCTACACAGGGAAAGGTTAAAAAGGCTGGGACTTTATTCCTTGGAGCGTATAAGATTGAGGGGTGATTTGATAGAGATAGAGTAAATGTGGACAGGCTTTTTCCATTGAGAGTGGGGGTGATTCAAACAAGAGGACATGGATTGAGATTGAAGGGGGAAAATTTAGGGGAAACATGATGGGGAATTTCTTCACTTAGTGGATGGTGGGAAGGTGGAATGAGCTTCCGGCCAATGTGGTAGATGTGGGTTCAATTTTAATATTTTAGGAAAGGTTGAATAGGTGTATGGACGAGATACGTGAGGAGGGTTAAGGGCCGGGCAAGGGTCAATAGGACTAGGTGGGAGAAGGTGTTCAGCGTGGACTAGGAGAGCCGAACTGGCCTGTTTCTGTGCTGTAATTGTGATATGGTTATATGGTTACGTGCATTACCAATGTTTCAGGCCTGGATCCATGATGTCTGTGCCGACCAGGATGCCAGATTAAACTAAACTTCAAGTGACTGCGTATGATCCACATTCCACCAAGCTCTGAATGTGTCCCATGTGTCTGCCTCGAAGCATCTTGAATGCCACTGTTGACCCTGAATCCACCCGCAATCTTCCAGCCTCTTCCAGGCACCTCCCCTTCTCTGTATAAACCTCCCCCACATCTCTGTTTTAAACTTCCCCTCCCTCATCTTAATCAGAATTTGGCATTTTTACCCTGGGGGGAAATAACTCTGACTGTCTGTGCATCTCATTATTTTATCAACTTCTGTCAGGTCTTGTGCTTATGTAAATATTGTCATATGCAGAAGTACATCTGTTCCAAAATTCTTACTTGCTGCCGCCAGATACTTTTAAAAAAACTGCAAAAAGTATATAGTGAGTTAAAAAAAATTATTAAAGCTAATTATAAAATATAAACATAAATATGTCAAAGCATTTCTACCTCTAGAGCAGTTCTCAGCCTTCCCTTCCCACTCACATACTACGTTAAGTATTCCCTATACCATCGGTGCTCTGTGATTAGGAAGGGATTGCTTAAGGTGGGATGTGAGGGGAAAGAAAAAGTTTGAAAACGACTGTTTTAATTGTACCTCATGGACTCGTTATGTGCAGGGTTTCAGGACTCCAAAGGAAATGGTCCAATGATAATTTTTCTCAAGCAAAATATTTCAGTACCAATTGGGTCTAGAGCAGTGGTTCTCAACCTTCCCTTCCCACTTACCTTAAGCAATCACAGAGCACCGATGGCCGAGGGATTACTTAAAGTGGGATGTGAGTGGAAAGAAATTTGAAAACCACTGCTCTAAATCATATCCTAATGTCCTTACACCAACAATCCTTTTTAGATCTCTGCATTCCTGCAGTTGTGACTCTGATCTCTGATTGCATCGACACCTCTGGTGAGTAGATATGTTTACAGCTGCCAAGAACCATGACCTCTGGAGTTCATACAAAGCCTGTGCCTCATGAATCGCCAAAACGAGGCTACCTGCAAAATAGAGAAACATCTAATATTCCGTCTGGGCCCTGTCCAATCGGATGGCATTAACATTGGCCTTCTGCAGTTTCCCTTTTCCCCTTCCCCAAGGCTCTCTAGTTCCCCATCCCTGTCTCCTTTCATCCAACTCCCCCTCCCATTCCCTTCCCTCTCCTTTGAGATACCCCCTCCCCTGCTCACTTCTCCACTTTTTTCTCTACCACAAACATCCACCTCTTACACATTTAGCTTGTGCCCCTCCTCCTGCCCATACCTCCCTCTTCTCCTCCCCCCCCCCCCATATTTTCTTTCAGGTGCCCGCCTTCTTTTTGGTTTGTCCCTTGACGAAGCACTCAGGCCCAAAATGTTGGTTACCCTCGACTTCGTACAGATGGTGCATGACTTGCCATATCTCCAGCATTTCTAACTATTGCACATGACCCCAGCATCTGCAGACTTCCTTGTTTCACTCTCTCTCTCTCTCTCTCTCTCTCTCTCTCTCTCTCTCTCTCCATCCTCCATTTCAGACCCTCCCTATAAACCACCACATTGCCCAAAGCTCTAGTTCAACTGATGCAACATCTCAAATTCTATCTGAGGAAAGTTTTGCTATTTCAAAGGTGGTTACTTAAATTCAGATTTTTTTTTTGTCCGGGGTTTATGCACAGCATAGGGTGGTTGCATTGAAAGTATAAACTATGCAATACGTTCCATGTCAATATGCACAACATTAACTATTTTCATATGTAAGATTCAGATTAAATCTATCAAGACACACTTCCATTGCTATTACAGTTAAAGATCACAGTGTTAAAAAATCCATGAATACAAGCATTCAATGTCCCCGGATCCAGGTTCTTTCTCATTCTGTACAAACTCCTGTTAATGCAGTGTTGGAGATATTTAAATTCAAAAACACACCTACACCACTGTTGTGTTGAGATCCATCTGATAGAATGCACCAAAGGAAGCTTCAAAGGTTCTTCATTTTACAATGTGTGTTTGGGCTTGTTGCTTTGACATCAGAGAGATGACATTTTTGATATCGCATTTGGAGTTCAGGATAAAAAGCCAATCGCAGATGATTGTTAAGATAGGAGGAAGAGGCTGCATTTTTTGTAAGACTCACAGCTGTAATGTATGCCTGAATCAACTAGAGGATGATTCCTCTTTCGCAAAGTTGGTATTTTAGCAGGAACCCGAATGGAAATTCACTGACCCCTCCCCCCTTCCCAACTGGGATCCTGGTCATCCATTATGGGGCTGAGTAGAATCCCAATGCCTCGTGCTGTAGGCATCCTGCATTGGATGAACCACGGTCCTGTTGGGTGAGGAACTGAATGGATTCCAAATCAAGTTCTGTGGAATGACCAGGTCATTCTATTCCAATTAGGTCTTTGGGTTGCAATGGCCAAAGGTGACATTGGGAGGATCTAGAATGGACTCGGGAAAGGGTTACGATTTCACTGTTAATCCTTTAGATTGTATGGTCTATAGAACATAGAAATCTACAGCACAGTACAGGCCCTTCGGCCCATAGTGCTGTGCCAACCTAATAACCTAGACAAAAAACTGCCTCAAATTCCCCAATGACATAACCCTCCATTTTTCTCATTTCCATGCATCTATCATCCTTACTGGCAGCTCATTCATTGCACCCATCAGTCTCCGTGTGGAAAAACCTACCTCTTATAACCCCCTGTATTTACTCACTTCACCTTTAGAATTAATGCATTTCAGCCAATTTCAGTAATTCTGTGAAACACCCTCCTTGCCATCTCCAGCCAGGTCCATTAAACTGTGCAATGCTGACTTTCCATGATGGTTCTCTCTCTGTCAGTAAGAAATTCAGATTCAGATTTATTGTCAGAGTACAAACATGATATCACATACAACCCTGAGATTCTTTTTTTCTGCAGGTGAGGCAGAATTTCCATTGATTGCTAATGCAAAAAATTGTACTCCATAAGTATCTATGTAAATAAATAAATGTAAACAAACTGACTGTGCAATGCAGAGGGAAAAATAAGTCAATAAAGTGCAAAAACAGAGTCTTTAAGTGAGTCTCTGATTGAGTTTGTTATTGAGGAGTCTGATGGTGGAGGGGTAGCAGCTGTTCCTGAACCTGGTGGTGCGAGTCTTATGGCACCGATACCTCTTTCCTGATGGCAGCAGCGAGAACAGAGCGTGCACTGGGGGGTGTGGGTCTTTGATGATCGCAGCTGTTCTCTGATGGCATTGATGGTCTTGATGGTAGGGAGGATTTGCCTTGATCTCCTGGGCTGTGTCAACCATCTTTGGCAGAGATTTCCACTCAGGGGTATTGGTGCCTCATACCAAAAGCCTAAGCTGTCAATTCACCACTAATCTAACAGTTGTCCTCAGCCCCTGCCCTCCACACCCCCACACCCTCGATCTCTATGACCCCTGACTCCTGGATACCAAAACCTTGAGTACATTTGTGATATTCAAAAGACATTTGGAAGATTTTAGATAGGAAGGATTTGGATGGACATGAAGAAAATGCAGGCAAATGGGACTAGCCCAGAATATCAACTTGGTCAGCATGGATGAATGGGCCGAAGGGCCTGTCCCATTTTCCATGCTTCACTGACCATGCCTTCCCAGGGTAGAGAATTCCAAAGATTCAACGATCATTCATGGGTCACGCTTTGTCTTGAAATGAAGTCCATCGCCCCACCATTGGTGACAGATGCCCCATTTAAATTTTTTAGGCATACAGCATGGTAACAAGCCCTTTTGGCCCATAAGCCTATGACACCCAATTATACCCAATGGCCCTACAAACCCCTGTACGTTTAGGAGAGTGGGAGGAAACGGGAGTGGCCGGAGGTAACTCGCGCAGACACAGGGAGAGCATACAGACAGCGTCAGATTCAAATGCGGGGCGCAGTCACTGTAACAGTGATACATTAACCGTGTCGCTCATCGGTGGGTGGGGTGGGGGGGAATCATCCTCACCACACCTGGCCCTGGAACATTTCAATCTAATCTGCCAGGCAGAGTGAGGAGGTGGTGAGGTATACTGAACCTTAGAGGCAGTACAGCAGCAGGGAGATTTCACAGTAGCTAGAAAGTCAGGTCATTAGAAGCTCTCAAGCTGTTGGTTCTGACTGAGCCAAGGTTCACTCACAGTACCTGTTCCTCAGTGGGTGGCACTTGCCGAATACTTAATACAGAGTGTCACTGCAGTAGAGCACTTGTGCACTCATTGGGATAAGCTTGCAGATTCAGATTTCAGATTTATTGTCAGAGTACTTACATGACATCATGTGCAATCCTGAGAGTCTTTTCTCCTGCGGGCAAGACAGAATTACCACTTATTGGTCGTGCATAAAAACTGTACTCAAATGTACAGGTGTAAACAAATAAAGAAATGTGAACAAAGTGACTGCTATACAGAGAGAAATAAAATCTAGAGAGTTCAAAAGTAAGAGTTTGATTGAGTTTATCATTGAGGAGTCTGATGGTGGAGAGGTAGCAGCTGCTTCTGAACCTGGTGGTGTGAGGCTTGTGGCACCGATACCTCTTTCCTGATGGCAGCGTGTGCTGGATGGTATGGGTCTTCGATGATTGCTGCTGCCCTCCGACGGCAGCGACCCCTGTAGATGTTCTCGATACTGGGGAGGATTTTGCCTGTGAAGTCCTGGGCTGTGTCCACTACCTTTTACACTCAGGAGTATTGGTGTCCCCCTATCAGACCGCGATGCAGCCGGCGAGCGCAATTTCCACCACACCTCTGTAGAAAATTGCCAGGGTTTCTGATGTCGCGCCGAACCTTGGCAAACTCCTGAGGAACAAAGAGGTGCTGACGTGCTTTTTTCACAGTGATTTGATGTGGAACGCAGTATTTTAGACTTGTTTTAGATTTTAAATTTAGAGATGCAGCATCGTAACAGGCCCTTTTTAACCAACAAGCCTGTGCCACCCAATTGACCAACAACCCCCGAACGTTTTGAACAGTCGGAGGAAACTGGAGCCCCGGGGAAAACCCACACAGACACAGGGAGAATGTACAAACTCCTTACAGACAGTGCCAAACTCAAGCCTCGGATGAGATGCCTGGAACTTTAACAATGTTGCACTAACCACTACTCCAACTGTGCCATGAAAAAAATGCTGGACTAGTTCTGGTATTCATCAAGCCTTGTGATATTCTTCTGAGATCTCCACAGAGCCTCGACAAGGCAAGCAACGATGGGCAGATTAGGTTGTTTACCCAAGGTTCCCTCCAGTTGGGGCTGCTAAATATATAAATCTTCTGTTGTAGAATGCAACAAGATTTAACTTTATGTTTGTGCAAACCTCATAAAATAAAATAAATAAATTGAAAAAACTAATGAAGTTCAATTTATTGGCTTTGTCAGAGAGATCAGGCCATAAAAGGCTGATATATTGATGCATGGATCTCATAATCTTGCAAGATTTCATGATAATGCTGTTGATTATCCATGTACTAATTGCTGAACGCTGTGCACATGAACAGCTAGGTCCAAGGAGTCCTTCGCCTTCCTCCCCAAGACCGCAACGAGCCACAGGAAGTGTGTGTGCAGCTCAAACTATCCACAAACCCCACCTCCTGATCATTGGATCTGCAAAGCGTCCCACTGCCTGGGGAAAGCTGCCATCATACCAAAGACCCTATCCCCACCCTGGTCTCACTCTCTTTTCCCCCCTCTCGTTGGGCTTGTACCCTAGAACTACAGCAAAGAAACAGGCTTTCTGGCCCATCCAGTCTGTGCCAAATTATTATTCAGCCTTGTCCCATTGCGCCTGGTCCATAGTCCGCCATACCTCTCCCATCCATGGACCCCTCCAATTATTTTTTATACATGATGAAATTGAGCCCGCATTCACCACTTCACCAGATCGTTCCACACTCTGTGTGAAGAAGTTCCCCCTCATATTTCCAAGAAACATCTCAGCTTTCATCACTAGTAAAAACACAAAACTGGAGAAACTCAGCAGGTCAAACAGTGCACTTTATATATCAAAGATAAAGATACCTAACCAACGATTCGGGCTTGAGCCCTTCATCAAGGTACTTGCCTGATGTACCTTACTGAAAGGCTCGAACCTATGTTTGCAAACTTCACCACTCCACCAGCAACCATCTCCTTTTGATCTTGTCTCGGTGGAAAAAGCTTTCGTGCATTTACTGTAAACATCTAAAAACACAAACTTCCAGATTCAAGGGCGGTTTCTTTCCTCCAGTGTTCAAATTCTCAAATGCATCTCATACTGCCTAACGATGATGCCTTACACTGTACTGTTCTCTGTGCCCTACACTAATTGTAGTGTAATTACAGAAAGAATACATACAGCACGGTATCCAGCCATTTTGGCCTACAAGTCTGTGCCACCCAATTAACCTACAACCCCGTTACGTATTGTGACAGAGTATTTTGAGGTGGTTTGGGAGGAATTGTTAGAGCAGCTTGCACACACACATTTTAAAACAGAATTTTTGCAGGACTTTTGCAGAGGAGCAACAAAGTATCAACATACAGCTTGCCTAGGAGAGTAAGTGATTTTTGCAAGTAGGGCAGAACACCTTTGCTCTCAGAGAGGGAGGGTGTGAAATAGAAAGAGGAGACAGAAATCAGTTCCAGAGGGACAAGCTGGCAAACTTTGGAAGGCTGCCTGGTCAAAGGAGAAGACTGGTAGTGTGAAAGGTGACCTGAAGGAAAGAGGATCATCTGGGGAACCCTGAAGGGGGCAAGTTGCATCAGCAAGAAGAATTGAGAAGGAATCAGTTGTAAATGTCCTGGAAAAGGAATCGCTCTCTGAAAATCAGCAAGAACCCTCCTGAGTGGTAACCATTTGCCTGTTAAGCACCAAAGACCGGTGAACTTTGTTAAGGCTAACTTCTGTGCACAGAACAAGAATTACCTGCAACCAGTGAGATTGGACTGTGATCCAAAGAACTTTTCTAATCTTAAATATACATTACACACACCTGCGCTTAGTATTAGACAGGGGTTTAAGTGGGTCAGGTAGGTTAAGTAAGTAGGTTAAGTAATAAGTTAAAGTTTAATTCTGTTTTCTTGTTCAAATATAATTAAAAACTACTTTTGTTTAAATAACCCTGTGTTGTGGTGCATATCTATTGCTGCTGGTTTTTGGGGTCCTCTGGACTCCGTAACAGTATTTGAACTCCTTACACTCAGTGCAGGATTCGAAGCCCAGTCCCGATAGCTGGCACTGTTAAGGCATTGTACCACCATGCCCATCTTGCCGCCCATAAACGTAGATGCTTTGGTGAGGGTGAAGAGGAGATTTATCAAGATGTTACCCAGATTGAAGAATGTGTCCTTTAATGCAAGGTTGACAGAGCCGGGGCTTTTCTCTTTGGAGTGACAAAAGATAAGGGGTGACTTGATAGAGGCCGACAAGATAATCAGATTCAGATATCAGATTTTCCATTTATTATCAGAGAGCTTACATGACACCACATACAACCCTGAGATTCTTTGCAGGCAAGGAAGTTGCCACTTATTGGTAGTGCAAAAAGAAACTGTACACAATGTACACTTGTAAACAAATAAACAGTTGATGTATTATCAATAATTCACAAAAGGCTGAGTATTGAAACAATCAGGCTTTTAACAGCTGAAGACAGGAACACTATCAAACAACCATCCACCTCCTTGACTAATCAGGGCAACAGGAAAGGGGCAGCCTGCAAGGGGCTATGGGTAACATTGGTCTCGGGTCGCGTGTCCAGTCAATAGCAGCCAGTCATGGTGTAATAGTATTTTACCACAACAGTCGTAAACAACTGAATGTGCAATACAGAGAGGAGAAAAAAGAACAATACAGTGCACAAGTCCTTAAATGAGTCCCTGATTAAGTTTATCATTGAGGATTCTGATGTGGAGGGGTAGCACCTGGTGGTGTGAGTATTGTGGCATCTGCACCTCTTTCCTGATGGCAGCAACGAGAACAGAGCATGTGCTGGGTGGTGTGGATCCTTGATGATTGCTGCTGCTCTCCAACGGCAGTGTTCCCTGCAGATGTTCTCGATGGTGGGTAGAGTTTTGTCGGTGATGACCTGAGCTGTGTTCATGACCTTTTTCAGGGCTTTACATTCAGGGGTATTGGTGTACCCCCCCCCCACACCCCCCATACCAGATGGTATTGCAACTGGTCAGCAGACTTTCAACATCACATCCATCAAAATTTGCCAGGGTTTCTGGTGTCGCACCAAACCTCTGCAAACTCCTGAAGAAGTAGAGGCACTGATGTGCTTTCTTCATGATGCCATTAGTATGCTGGGTCCAGGAAAGATCCTCCAAGATAGTGAATCCCAAGGAATTAAATTTTCTCACCTTCTCCTTGTGTGAGGTGGACGGTGAACACTTTTCTTTTCTGAGGCGACAATAGCAAATACCAGAGATCATTTGCTTACGGTGTAGGGAGGAGTGTTGGGGAGAGATGCCTCGAGGTAAGGCTTTTGCACAGAGAGCAGTGGGTGCCTGCAATGCATTGCTGGCGGGTGGTGGTGGAGGTTGGTGAGAGAAACGTAAGGATGAAAGGAAATTAGAGGTGATGATGGGGAAGGATGAGTTTGTTGTGGAGTAGGTTTCCATAGGTCGGCACAACACTGAGGGCTGAATGGCCTGTACTGTGCTGCCATGTTCTCGGTTCCATTGTTATTGTTTCTTTTTCTGCTGTATGAGTTGACTTGCTTGGATAGAGCACAAAACAAAACTCTTTTTACTGTATCTTGGTACACATGAAAATAAAACAATTAGACACAATTCTTCATCTTCTTAATCTTCTCAGCCATCGACTTTGAATTCATTTAAATCTGCGTATGCGATCATATTCCTGGTTTATTGGGGATTAGTAATGCAAATTCATTTAAATTAATATCTTAGTCATGGTCTCTTCTGACTGCTGGTGTTAAGATCAGCCTTTCAGGGTTCCCTGTAATGCAGAACTGTGCTTAAACTATGTAAAGTGTGTAGTTTGATGATTAAACTGTGCTTGTAGGGTTGATCTGTGGTGGAAAATGCACTGACCGGCTGCATCACAGTCTGGTCTAGGGACACCAATACCCCTTGAGAATAAAACTCTGCAAAATGTAGTGGACACATCCCAGGCAAAACCCTCCCCACCGTCGAAAACATCCACGGAGAATGCTGCCGTCGGAGGGCAGCAGCAATCATCAAGGATCCACACCAACCAGCACACGCCCCTTTCTCGCTGCTACCATCAGGAGAGAGGTGTCGGTGCCACAAGACTCGCACCCCCAGGTTCAGGAACAGCGGATCCCCCTCCACCGTCAGACTCCTCAACAACAAACTCAATCAGGGACTTGTTTAACGATGCTTTCTTGTGCGCTTTATTGATTTTCTTTTGTTCTCTCTATATTGCACGGTCAGTTTTTTTTTCATTCGTTATCTGTTCTTTTAATTGTTTACATGTTTACGCTGTGTACAGTTTATTTTTTTGCATTACCAATTAATGGTAATTCTGCCCGCAGGAAAAAGGAACCTCAGGGTTGTATGTATCCTGACAATAAATCGGAAATCTGAGTCAGGTATCAATGGTTACGGGTAGTGGAGTTGAGTGGGAGGATGGATCAGCTCATGATTAGAATGATGGCACAGATGTGATGGGCCTACTTCTGCTCCTAGATCTTGTGATCAAGTAAATGTTTGCCAGCTGCCGCACTTGGGGACGATGCACTGCGTTCCCTCCAGCCTGATGCCAGTCTGACCATGCATGGTGTCTGAGTTGATCCCTTGGATGTGTTGTCTCTGTCTGTCCAGATGAACAGAATCCACATTATTGTTCAGGAGGCAAATCTCCCTCCTTCTGCTGAGCAGATAAAACAGGAGCTGGAACACATGAGGGTTCACATTCAAGAACAATTCCTTCTCTGCTATTATCAGATACTTGGATGATCTTTCATTGGGCAAATGATGAACCACTTATTTTAATTGTCCTCTTCCTATTTAACTATTTGACTTCTTGTAACTCTACTCCCTACACTGTCGTCTTATTTAAATCAAATTAAAAATTTTTTACTGCACAGTAGAAGCCAATTACGGCCATTAAACCCCATGCTGCCCAATTACACTTAAATTAACCTGCAATCCCATAAGGTTTGAATGGTGGGAGGAAACCGGAGCCCCTGGGGAAAACCCACCCAGATTTGGGGAGAGCGTACTGTGACAGATTACGTTACGTTTTATATTGTTTATTGATAAGCTTTTGTAAAATAAATTGTGGAGTTTTTAGTGAGGTCACACACAGATACAAACACTTCAAAACAGATCTCATTTAAAATGCCAGAGCTCTGCTCAAGCCAGACAGTCCAGGCTCCGGGTGCCTTTGCACAAACTTTGAAGATGCCTATAAGGACTTCACAAATATGTGTTAATTGGACATGCTGTGGAGTAATGGATTATTGTTTTGGAAAGCAACAGATGAACAGACTCTGAAGATTAGGTCCACTGCTGCAGTCTGTCTGATTGCAGATTGCTGTTCCAGGAGGGTCATATGGTTTCCTCTGAGAGAGAGAGAGAGAGAGAGAGAATTCAGTTCTACTGTTCAGCAGCAGAAGCTGGGACTGGAACATGACAAGCTGGCAAGCTTGTGGAAAAAACTCATTTTTTAAATGGGTTGAAAATTCTTAGTTCAGCCTGGTGAAAGCCCTTGTGTTCCATACAAGAGGAGAGGGCTGGCTGTATAATGTTTCACATGAAATAAGGGAAACAGAAAAGGAACTCTGTGGTGGCCTGAGAGAATGAGGTTATCATCTGGGAAACCTTGATGGGGAAAGTTCCTTCAGCAAGACACTGGAGTGACTAATCGGAATGAATCTGTTTGTGTCCAACGAGCAACAAATCTCTCTCTGAAAACCGACAAAAACCTTCCTGAGTGGTAACCATTTACCTTTCAAGCACCAAAGCCTGGTGAAATTCATAAATGTTAAATTCTGTGCACAGTATAAGAATTGCCTGCAATTGGAGAACTTGGAGAAGTGAGATTGGACTGCGAATCAAAGATTTTCTTTGAACTTACACACACATTATTTACATGTTCACTTAGAATTAGAAGGGGGTTAAGTTAGGTTAGTTAAGTCAATAGTGATAAGTTAAAGTATGATTCTGTTTTCATGTTTAAAGATAATCAAAAACAACTTTTGTTTAAGTAACTATTTGTCTTGGTGAATATCTATTGCTGCTGTCCTCACAGACGGTGCGGGATTCAAACCTCGGTCACTGACGTTGTTATAGTATCGCGTTAATCGTTGCACTAACTGTGGTGTTTACTTGATATTAAGTTCAGGTTCAAATTAAGATTTATTATCATCTACATATACAACCAGACAGACAGTGCTTTTTCACACACACATTCATACAGAAAACTGTAGATACCACAAATAATCATATTTAATATGAAATAAATCCACAAATATTTCAGAACAATTCTTTTCGGTTAATGTGACAGTTCACCGATCTCACAGACTGTGGGAAGTCCTGATTTTGATGCTCCTGTAGGTCAGAGATCCTGTGTGATAGATGGTAGGGTTATTACTCTAATTCCTGCATGCACTGTCTTAACTGGATAGAACACTAAATAAGCTCCACTGGATCTCAGTGCACATGTCAATAAACAGTTCAATTTGACAACAGATCCCTGTCCCTGTGCAAGAGTCTGTGTAGACATCACAATTGGGTTTGACTTCTACCTTTCAGACACTCATGATAACGAGAGGGGGTGTGGGGTTGAGTGGAGCGTGGAGTGAGAGTTGGATGAGGTGGAAGTTTATGGGATGTTCCCTTTGAAGAAATCACTAAGATCAGCATTTCCTCTTTCTGCTTGTCCTCACTGAAGAAGGCATATCCGCCATCTTGTTCATGGAGGTGACTGTCTGCCTGATTCATCCCCCTGCTCAGCCCACTCTTCCAAGTGGATATCACCCCTCAGAGAGACTTGTCTGAGATGTTCCCGGCCGTATCCAGTGGATCTGAGAAATGTGGCGGATGTTCACAGGGGTCCTGATGTTTCAGGTTCAGGAGCCAAAGTTGCCAATGCCTGGGATGGCCATTGCCTGCTAGATTATCAGAACCAAGGCCTTGGTCTCACACCAAATGGGTCCTTGGGAGCTGGCAGCTGATTCTGCTCGACACACCTAAAGATGTCAATACTTAGGCATCTATATGTATGCACTTATAAACACACAGAGGCACTCACACATACAGACACACGCGCACACACACACACACACACACACACACACACACACACACACACACACACACAAACACACATGGGCATGCACACACAGGCACACACACAAACACACACACAAACCCACAGACACACACACACACACACACACACACACACACACACACTCACACACACGCGCACACTCACACACATACACACACATACAAACACACGGGCACGCACACATGCACACAAACAAACACACAGACACACACACACAAACACACAGACACAGACACATGCAGACAAACACATGCGAACACAAACACAGTCACACAAACACTTACACACACGCATCCAGACACACACACACACGCACACAAACACACACACAGAGAAATTCATGTACAATTAAACAAGCACACATACTTACAGATATACATATACCTGCACACTAATACACAGTCACTCATACAATGCCTTTTCACATTGGAAACCCGCTAAATTGATGTGCTGTCAATTTAAATCTCTGTCAGATTGTTCACACTGAAGCAAGGAAAAGTGGTTCAGCGCGCCCTTTCACATTCATTCCCCAGTATCGGCCTAAGTGACGTATTACGTATGCTGAGGGTAGTGACATCTCCATTTATTTCACTAGTTCCCCTAAAGTTCCTCTGAAGGGGTGAGCAAGCAGAAAATTATGCCTGGCCCTCTCGTAAAGATGGTTTGACAGGGATAGCATGTTACATTTTCCTTTGCCAGTCCCTTTATTTTTTCCTTGATGGTTCAAATGTTATCGAGAAGACGGCAGCCTTTTATTCCATTTTGACTTTATTGTAATTTTAGTTGCTGAAATTTCCTCTCAAAGAATTGACTGAATCATTACAACTGATAACGTAAGAAACTAGAAAATAAAAGCAAGCAGTTTTTACTGGTTACTGGTTACTGTACTGTGCAAGTACTCGGTATTGATTAACTGAGTATTATTTGGTTATTATTCAGTGGTAAGTTTTCCTATCACCGATGACTTTCTAACTTGTGCATTTGATCCTCATTCTGTCGACCGAAATGAACAAGTACTAATTTTGCAGTGGTATATATTCAAAATCCTGTCCAGGCAATGGTGATGGGTAACATTAGAACTCAACCTACACACTGTGGCTAAATGGAAATTAAACAAGACAAATAGTGAAGCAAAGATGAAATTCATAGTATGCATTATCAAATAGTTGCTGCATTTCTGTTTGGTCTCCTTGTTGAAAAGGCGTCACCTTTTCAAGTCACTGTCTGTAAATTTAAATGTGAAGAGCATGAATAGAAAACCAGCGGCTGCAAGCATGTCATCAGCACGTCACTCATGGGATCCAGCAAACCGGGTCACCTGTTCACACTGGAGCTGATACGAAACGCATTGGCACTGATGCTACCTCTTTAGGTGGCTGAGTCCTGTGTCAAAATGGAGCCCACTGCCTCCATATCAGGACCGTTCACACTAGTAGGAGAAGTGTAAATTGCTGCTTAATTCCTGTTTTCAAGCACCAGGTTGAAAGGGGCGCGTGCACACACGCACACATAAACCAACACACACACACACACACACCAACACATATATACAGCCACACACACACATACACACACACACCAACACATATATACAGCTACACACACATACACACACCAACACATATATATGCCCACACACACATATACACCAACACATATACACAGCCACACACACACACACACAAACACCAACACATATACACAGCCACACACACACACATACACACACACACCAACACATATATGTGTCCACACACATATATACACCAACACATATACACAGCCATACACACACACACAAACACCAACACATATACACAGCCACACACACACACATACACACACACCAACACTTATACATGCCCACACACAAACACCAACACATATACACAGCCACACACACACACACACACATACACACACACCAACACATGCACATGCCCACACACACACCAACACATGTACACAGCCACATACACACACATAGACCAACACATATACACAGCCACACACACACATACACACACACCAACACTTATACATGCCCACACACATAGACCAACACATATACACAGCCACACACACACATACACACACACCAACACATATATATGCCCACACACACATATACACCAACACATATACACAGCCACACACACACACACATAGACCAACACATATACACAGCCACACACACACATACACACACACCAACACTTATACATGCCCACACACAAACACCAACACATATACACAGCCACACACACACACACATACACACACACCAACACATGCACATGCCCACACACACACACCAACACATGTACACAGCCACATACACAAACATAGACCAACACATATACACAGCCACACACACACATACACACACACCAACACTTATACATGCCCACACACATAGACCAACACATATACACAGCCACACACACACATACACACACACCAACACTTATACATGCCCACACACATAGACCAACACATATACACATGCCCACACACACATAAACACATATACATGCCCACACACACACACATACATACACTAACACATATGCACATACGCACACACCAACACATATACATGCCCAAACACACGCATACACCAACACATATACACAGCCACACATACACACACACCAACACATATCAATGCCCACACACATGCACACCCACATACACCAACACATATACACAGCCAAACACACACAGACACACATACATCAACACATAGGCACATACACACACACATCAACACAAATACATGCACAAATACAAACACATACACCAACACATATACATGCCCACACATATACCAACACATATACACAGCCACTCACACATACACACACACCAACACACACACATGCCCACAGACACACACACATACACCAACAGATATCCACACCCACACACAATGTGATGCACATTCACACACCCACATACACACTGATACACATTCCTGTCATGCTGCATAACCCTCCATTTTCCTCAGTCCCACCAGCTACCTGATAGTTTCTTGAAAGATCCTACTGTAGGTGCCTCCATCACCATTACCAACAGAACATTCCACACAAGAAGAATCAGAATCAAGAGTTATTGTCATGAACATTATGAAATTTGTTGTTTTGTGGCAGTGTCACAGTTCAAACATTTATATAAACTACCTGTGAAAATTATTTAAACTAGTGCAATAAAAAGAAAAAGCCAAAGTCAGGCGGTGTCTGTGGTTCATTGATCATTCAGGAATCTGATGACAGCGGGGAAAAAGCTGTCCTTGTGCCGCTGAGGGCTCGTCTTCAGGTTCCTGTACCTTTATCCCGAGGGTAGCAGAGTGAAGAGGTTGTGGCCTGAGTGCACTCACACTCACACAAACACACACATTCACACACTCCCACACTCATGCACACACACACACACACACACACACACACACACACACACACACAGACACACACACACACACACACACACATACAGACACACACACACACACCCACACACACCCACACACACACAGACACACACACACACACAGAGACACACACACACACACACACACACACACACACACACACACACACACACACACACACACACACACACACACACACACACACACACACTCATTCCCTTGGACCTGCTCTAACAACGGTGTTGCTGCTGGTGCAGGGAGTGGAGACTGTACTGTTCCAAAGGTTTCAACCACCCAGTCCTAATGCCAGTGGATCCACAGAGGTGTTAAACCAGGAGTGGGAAACCGAGGGATTCACAGAGTGAGGGGAATTCTCAGAGAGAGAGGGATTCACACAGAGAGGGGGGATTCACAGAGAGAGAGGAATTCACAGAGCGAGAGGGATTCACACACACAGAGGGATTCACATGGTCAGAGAGGGATTCACACACAAAGAGACGGATTCACAGAGAGAGAGGGATTAACACACACACAGAGGCATTCACACAGAGAGAGGAATTCTCACAGAGGAAGGTATTAATAGAGAGAGAGAGGGGCATTCACACAGAGAAAGTGATTCACACAGAGGGGATTCACAGAGAGAGAGGGATTTACAGAGAGACAGGAATTCACACACAGACGGGGATTCACAGAGAGAGAGAGTGATTCACAGAGAGAGTGATTCACACAGAGAGGGATTGACACAGAGAAAGGGATTCACAAAGAGAGGAGGATTCACAGAGAGAGAGGGATTCACATAGAGATAGAGGGATTCACAGAGAGAGAGGGATTCACACGCAGACAGAGGGATTCACACTGAGAGAGAGGGATTCACACAGAGAAAGAGGGATTCACAGAGAGAGAGGGATTCACACAGAGAAAGAGGGATTCACAGAGAGAGAGGGATTCACAGAGAGAGTGGGATTCAAAGAGCGAGAGGGATTCACACAGAGGGAGGGATTCACAGACAAGGCACTTTCAGGTGTCCAATTGCCCCACATGTAAAGCTGCATGTTTAGGGAATATGTGGCTGTTTTGAGGCTACCTGAATGTGCAGGATGTACTCTTGATGCGAGCTACGTAACCCTCCTCCGAGAGGGATAATCAGCTCAGCTCAGTGGCTCCCCCAGCCACCTGAATGCAGCTGGCTGAAAAGGGATGTTAAAAGGTTAGGCTGCTGACGTGGTAGTGATGTCGTCAGCCTGAGACGCCTGGCACGAATCTTGAAGCACAATGTGCAGGCAGGTTAGTGCAGATTCAGTCGATTTGTTTTATCTGTGAAAGAAAACAGTGTATTTGAACAATGGCTCCAAAAAAGGCTAGTAACTGGTCTGAAGAAGAGATAAGACTGCTTCTAGACCATCTGACTCATGAATCCCAGAAAAGGGAGCTCACTGGGACAGTGAGGGATGGTCCCTCATTTGAGCGGATGTCTGGAGTGCTCACAGCACAAAGGCACAAATGCAATAAAAACCAGGTGGTCACGAAGCTGAAGAGCATGAGGAAGAAATTCCACGCAGTCCTGGACCACAACAGGAGGAGCAGCAATGGGCACAAGTAGTGGCAGTACTTCGACCAGTGCCACACTCTCTGGGGGGCTAACTGCTCAGCAACTTCCTTGAATATAGCCAGCACTGGAGACCCCTGAATCCCCAGAGCTCATCCCTGAGGGATCTCATAGTTCACCCAGCAGCAATGGAGGAGACCTGCTGGTCCAGAAGGAGGAGGCCACTGCCGAGGACCAAGCAGCCATGGATTTAGATGCCCCGAGAGAAGCAGCGCAGAGGTCACTGTCCCTGGAAGTGGCGAGGCAACACTTTCAACAGATAACACAGGCACAGTAGCATTTGAGGTTGTGTTTATGGAGAATCACCTAAGTCCAATGCTTATGCACTTTTCGTGTTTCCACCCACAGCCTTTGGTTCCAGATGCAAGTGCCAGTGACTGACCAAGGGTCAGGTTCTCGTGAAGGAGCTGCAGGCAATGATGTTGGCACTTAACCACATAACCATATACAGCACAGAACAGGCCAGTTTGGCCATACCAGTCCATGCCGCAACAATTCCCTACCCTCCTAGTCCCACTGACCATCACCTGGTCCATACCCCTCCAATCCTCTCCCCTCCATGTAATTATCCAGTCTTTCCTTAAATGTAAATAAGATCCTTGCTTCAACCACCTCTGCCAGAAGCTTATTCCACATCCCAACCACCTTTGCGTGAAGAAATTTCCCCTCATGTTCCCCTTATAATTTCCCCCCTGCAATCTCAAACCATGGTCTCTGGTTTGAATCTCCCCCACTCTTAATTGAAAAAACATATCCACGTTGACTCTCTCTGTCCCTTTTAAAATCTTGAACACCTCCATCAAATCCCCCCTCAATCTTCTACGCTCCAGAGAAAAAAGCCCCAGGCTGCTCAACCTTTCTCTGTAACTCAAACCCTGACATCCTGTCAAAATTTTTGTGAACCTTCTCTGCACTCTCTCTATTTTGTCTATATCCTTCCTATAATTTGGTGACCAAAACTGCACACAGTATTCCAAATTTGGCCTCATCAATGCTTGGTACAATTTCATCATAACATCCCAACTCTTGAATTCAATACTCCGATTTATGAAGTCCAACATTCCAAATGCCTTCTTCACCACTCTATCTACCTGAGTATCAACTTTGAGGTTACTATTTACCATAACTCCTAAATCCCTTTGTTGCTCTGCACTCCTCAATTGTCTACCATTCAATGTATATGACCTATTTAGATTTGCCTTTCCAAAATGCAACACTTCATACTTATCCATATTAAATTCCATCAGCCATTTCTCAGCCCACTCCTCTAGCTTTCCTATATCTCTTTTTAAGCTTTTTAATCTTCCTCACTGTCCACAATACCACCAATCTTTGTATCATCTGCAAACTTACTTATCCAATTCACCACCCCTTCTTCCAGATCGTTAATATATATAACAAACAATAGTGAACCCAGGACCCAGGACCAATTCCTGAGGAATTCCACTAGTCACCGGCCTCCAATTGGACAAACAATTTTCTACCACTACTCTCTGACACCTCCCATCCATCCATTGCTGAATCAATTTCACTACCTCCTTATTTATACCTAAATTCTAAATAGACAACATCCACAGCCTTTCCTTCATCAATCATTTTTGTAACCCCCTCGAAAAACTCTATAAGGTTTGTTAAGCATGATCTACCCCTGACAAAACCATGCTGACTACTACCTATCAATCCCTGTTCTTCCAAATATTTGTAAATGCCATCCCTCAGAACACTTTCCATCAACTTACCCACCACAGACGTCAGACTCACAGGTCTATAATTTCCAGGCTTACATTTGGACCCTTTCTTAAACAGCAGAACAACATGAGCCACCCTCCAATCTTCTGGCACTACCCCCGTGACCAGTGACATCCTAAATATCTCTGTTAATGGCCTCACTATCCATACACTAGTCTCCCTGAGTGTCCTTGGGAATACATTGTCCGGACCCGGAGATTTGTCTACCTTTATCTTTTTTAACACTGCCATCACTACCTCCTCGGTTATCCTTATATGATTCATGACCTCCCCACTATTTTTCTTTACTTCAACTGGTTCAATATTTTTTTCCCTAGTGAATACCGAGGAGAAGAAATCATTTAAAATTTCCCCCATCTCCTCAGACTTCTCACTCAGCCTACCCTCCCTATCTACAAGCGGTCCAATTCTATCCCTCACTAATCTTTTACTTTTAATGTACCTATAGAAACCCTTTGGATTTATTCTTATTCTGCCTGCCAAAGCCTCTTCGTGCCTCTTTTTGGCCTTTCTAATTTCTTTCTTAAGATTTTTTCTACACTCCATGTCATCCTCTTTCAATTTCTCATCACCCTGCTGTTTATACCTCTTGTACACCTCCCTCTTTCTTCTAACCAACTTTCTAATATTCCTCAAAAACCAAGGCTCCCTATGACTTCCAGCCTTTCCTTTGATCCTCATTGGGACATATCTACTCTGTATTCTCAAAATTTCTTCTTTGAATATTCTCCATTTTTCATTTACATCCTTTCCTGAAAAAATCATGTCCCACTTAATACACCCCAAAGCCATTCTCATTCCTTCAAAATTTGCTTTTCTCCAATCCAGAACCTCAACTTTAGGCCCTTCTTTGCTCTACCCTAAAACTACCCTAAAACTAATAGAGTTGTGATCACTCGACCCAATTTGTTCTCCAACATTAACCTCAGACACCTGACCTATCTCATTCCCTAACAGAAGATCCAGTATTACACCATCCCGAGTCGGTTTCTCTATGTATTGATTAAGAAAACTCTCTTGCACACATTTGACAAACTCTAGCCCATCCAGCCCTCTTACTGTATGGGTATCCCAATCAATGTGAGGGAAGTTAAAATCTCCCATGATCACTACCTTATGTTTATTACACATGTATGCTATCTCCTTACAAATTTGTTCTTCCAATTTTCTTGGCCCATTTGGTAGTCTATAATACACTCCTATTAGTACCCTCATGCTTCCTCCACTTCTCAATTCCACCCAAACAGCCTCACTAGACGATCCCTCCAAACCATCCTATCACCTCACAGCAGTAATGTCCTCCTTAAGAAGCAGAGCAACTCCTCCCCCTTTTTTACCCCCTGTTCTATCACATCTAAAACAGGGAGGACAGTGAGAGAGACCGCCAGCGTGCAGAGTAGGCACTGGATCACAAGCGAGTCATGCTCGCCGACCTGAGGGAGGATGAGGCTGCTCCGAAGTGGAGAAGCATGCCCAGTCTATGTCTGAGTTGCAGCTTCCCTGCGGGGACTGAGCGCCGCAATGGACAGGCGGTCAGTCATCTTCAACAGATTGGTCTTGCAAATGGAGGCCACCCCATCCCCATAGTCATATGATCAGCCTCATCCCATGTATCTGGCCCCTCCATCCAGCATGCTATTTCATTCCACACCATTCCATCACAATAGCGGATGCTTTGGCATGACTGAGATGCTGGGGTCCGGGACAGATTCTTCACCACCCCCCTCCAACTCGTTTCTCTCAATGATGGAATGAGGTTGGCGTCGGACTAAACATCCTTCATGCTGCTAACTCACTGGTCACTTTTGTGGTTCATGAAGCCCCTCATAAGTGCAAAGTTCTGTGCGACACTTTAAGGATGTAAACATTCAGCAGTGAGATGCGATGGTGCCGGGTGGTTGTGTTTACTGTTTTAATGTTTGTTCTGTGGTGTTCAATTGTGGAGTGGATTTGCACTGTTATTTGTCCATTCCAAGGTTTACTTCAAGTTTAAGCATGATGTGAAAGGTTAATGTTGCGATATCTACCTCAGATATTTATGAAACAGCGTGATTTCTCAAAGAACGTCCTTTATTAAATTTTATTAAAGTTTTGACAAGCACACAAGTCACATGTTTCATTTATATGTACTCGTTCATTCACGAGAGCACATAACATGCCAGACAGGAGGCTCATGTCACTGCATTGAGTGGGGAGGGTGGAGAGGGAACAAGATGTGGAAAATGGGGAGCTGGGTAGCAGGGACATACCATTACAGGATGGACATAATGGCAGAATGGATGGCCTGGTTCCCTGATCAGGACAATCAGGACAATCTGCGCTATTGGGTGCTGGACCATCTGCTTTAACCAATGTCCAGTCTGAAGGGAAGTCTTCCTTGTAATTTCTCACATATATTGTGCAATACACAGCAGGCAAACACAACATCTGGGACTAAGGCAGTAGAGATATCTAGACCCTTGGACAGGCATCGCCAGTGGCCTTTTAGATGGCAAATGGTGAATTAAGGGTCTTGTTAAATCTTCGTTGATCCTGATCCAGTACTCGTGCTGTGTGAACCCCTTCATCAGCCAGCATCGTAGGGGGTATGCCGCATCACCCACAAGATGCGTTGGAACCTCCACTCCCTCAACATCCTTGGACACCTGCAGGCACAACAATGCAGAAATGTCGTTAATTCATGCACCTGAATGTTGACACAGCCAGCGTGCATAACATATTAAAACACGGAGCTTTGAAGAGTGAACACTCACATCATGTGGGAAGAGATATTCGCCCTGGTCCTCAGCTTTTCTATACAGAGGAGAGTTGGCAAGCACTTGGGCATCATGTGTGCTGCCAGGCCACCCCACAAACACATCTGAGAAGCTGTAACATGAATGGAAATCACAGTGGAAATTACACAGTGAAGTTATAGTCATTGGAAATGTGATGTGATGTACATCAATAGAGGCTTAACTCACCAGAATCTGTGGTCAACCACCGCTTGCAGAACCACTGAATATCACCCTTTGTGATTGTCGTAGGCTGCAGCATCTACGCTGGGTGTGATAATGGGAATGTGTGACCCATCAATGGCACCAACACAGATTGGGTATCCCCTTTGGGCGAAGCCATCAATGGTCTCCTGGAGACATGTTCCACTTGGCAGGGAGATGAAACATTTACTGAGGAACTTCCTCAAGGCAGCAGTCACCTCCTGCACCATCATGCACACGGTGCTGACGCCTATTCCAAAGATGGTACTGATGGATAGATACTCACAAGGGGTGGTATACCACCACAAGGCCACAGCTAATCGAAGTCCAGGCTCCAATGATCGTTGCAAGTCCCGTCTATGTGCCTTCAGGTGAGGTTCTAAGAGTTCCAGCACGAACTGAAAGGTGCCAAGCGACATACGAAAGAGTTTGCTCCACTCAGCATCATCAAATTTGGTGAGGACATTACTCCAGAACTCATCACCCTGGGGTCGGTTCACCTTCCAGAGAGACCAATGTGTCACCATAGCTAATTGACTGACCAGCAGCATTCGCCTTCGGCTGCGGCGTTTACGCTCCGTGCACCTTTCGACCGCTAACTGCTGTCTTCTTGCCTTCAACCTTTGCAGGAACCTTCTCCTGATTGAACCTATGCGATTTTCAGATCTCAAGGACGATTGAAGAGCTTCAACAGCACAAATAGCCTTACCAAGGATCTGTTGTAGCTCATTCTGAACACTCAGAAATGCTGAAATCATCATGATTACGTCTCCTTCCTGCACAGGATCTGCCATCGTCCTGTGTTCCTTCTTGTCGCGCTCAAAATGACATCACCTCAGTGGGTGGGAGTACAGCTGACACTGGGCAGGAGCCGGAGTGTGCTCAGAGGCGCATCCAGTGCAGCTGCGACCTTCAGGTGGCCAGCGTTGGGCTTGCAACGCTGCCACGTGAATGGTAATTTAAAGGGCCGCTTCTGCCTCTTCAGGTGCATTCTTAGCGGAGAATGCACCTGAAAAAGCCTTCTGTGTGAATCCTCCTCTCTGTGTGTGAATCCCTCTCTCTGTGTGCGGCTCCCCGTATTTATGCATAAATTATCCCCCCCCCACTCTCTGTCCCTCTCTCTCTCTCTCTCTCTTGCTCTCACCTCCTCTACCTGTGTGTGACTCCCCTCTCTCTGTGTGAGTGCTGCCTCTCTTTGTGTGATAATCCCCCTCTCTCTGCTGACTGTTCAGAGATTTGAAATTTTGCTTTCATTGTAACTAATTTTTCTCCTTTTTGACTTTTATGTATTTTTATTGTGTCATTTTAATGACGAACTCATGATTTTTGGTGTATCATTGCATTCATTTCATTTATTGATTTATTCTATCTATTTATTTCTTTCATTTATGGTATCATCAGTGTGTCCCGCTGTTCAACTACCAACTCAATATGTGGCCTACGCTTGGCCCCTGCTTTAAATGGCCTTTTTAAGGAGCTGACTCTCAAAGTAAAGTCATCCAATTGTGCAGGTCTGTATCCAAGATGGCAGCTCCTGTGCTCATCGGCGATTGTGAATGTTTGGAGACTCCGGGCAGCGCAGGGCATCAGAAGCTTTAACCCTGGTGAGAAAGAGAAGCTGAAGGAAATTACCCAACATGGGATGTGAATGTGGTGATGGACCAGCGAGGGGCTGTGGGCAACTAGCTAGCGGTCAGGAGACCACCACGGGCTATGGGCTGCTGGAGACAGACTCGTGGGAACCAGGTATCAGAACCAGGATCCAAGCGGGAGCTGAGGCCAAGAAGGGTTCCAGAAAGGTCTCGGGCACTGAAGGGTTCCTCATCATGTCGGAGGTTTGGATCTGGAGCTTGGGGCAGTCGGCAGATTGAACAGGATTCTGTGCGGCTGCCGAGGCAGTGGGAGGGCTGGAGGCAAATCCACCGGCACTCGGGTCCACAAGGGACTCTCCATCACTTCACCTTCTCTTGTACTGTAGGGGGCGTCGGGCGACACGCAGGGAAACTTGACAGCAGGCAGAAGAGAAAGTGTATCCAGTAGATTAGATTGTTAATGTATAATGTAAAAAGGAACATTGAACCTTGAACACACTCACACTCACACTCAATCACACTCACACATACACACACACTCACCTATACACTCACTCACATACACTCACACTTACACACAAACTCACACACACACTTACACTCACATAGTTACACATACACACAAACACACACAAACTCACACAAATACAGTCACACACTCACACTCACTCTCATACACACTCAAACAAGTGCACACATGCATACAAACACACAAACAAACACATGCATACACACACTCACACACACTCATAGATACATTGAAACGCACACACTCATGCACACATGCATTAACACACACACATTTACACACTTGCCTACACACTCTCGCACTCATACAAACACATACACACACACACACTCATACATGCACACACATGTGCGCATACACTCGTGCATACCCTCACACACACATTCACACACATACATACACACAGACCAACACACACACTCACATACACATATGCTTACACACACACACATATACACTCACACATGGTCTCACATGCAAATATACACACACACATATGAACAAACACTTGGAAAGGATAGGGCATTAAAGCCCTTGTCTACTGTCTCTTCCCTTCTTCTCACCTCCCCTGGCCTTCCCCTGACTCCCCTCCCTCTTCCCTTAATGCTCTCCAATCCTACCCTCCCATGCTCCTTCAGACCTTCATTTCTCCAACACTTCCACCTCCCTCACACCCTGACACCTGCCCTGTTTCCCTCCGCCGAGATGGATCTCCTCTCCACCTTGTGTTTCTCCAGCTGCTGTTCGCCACCCTTTTCATCCCCACCCTCACTACATGGCACCCACCAACTCTTTCAGCATCCTCCCCACAACTCCCCTCACTCTACAGGCCTGCGAACCCCTGGACACCCTCAGTGAGTGCTGTTACTCGAGCAACATGTCGGTGCATTTAATGCTATTGCCAGGTTTTGAATGAATTAATTTCCAATCCCTGCTGCCTTGTGTGAGCATGAAACAGGTCCTTCAGCCCATCAAGTTTTTGCTGACCATGAAACATCCATTTACATTAGACAGTAGAGCACAGTGCAGGCCACAATGTTATTCCAACCTATTAAGTTCAAGTTTATTATCATCTGATTTTACACGTACAGCCAGACGAAACAGCATTTCTCCAGTGCACACACATAAACACAATGAAAACACACATGGAAATGCTGGAGGAGCTCACCTAGTCCCCAGGAGGCAAAGGTATATTGCCAACATTTCAGGCCTGAGCCTTTCTTTAACCTGTAAGCAAATATCAGGAAGGCATCTGAAGACTGGCAGAGGAGGGAGTCCAGACTAACAGTCAAACGGTGTTAATTGGATATGATAAAAGGAAAGGTAAGATGCTTTCCTGTTATTTATTGCTTGTAGGATGTAGAAGGGCTTGATGCACCAACAATGACTCCAAAAGTTGAACAAACTGACAGGCTGTTATTGGCTATAGAACAAAGGCATATCTGTGCTGCTTGACTGTCCTGAACCTGGGAGGGGGCTGTGGAACAGTCACCTTTATTCTGGAGTCTGTGGGAGGGGACACAGGTACAGTCGGCCAATGGGCATTCCCAAACAGGTAAATATGTAAATTACAAATATGTAATTCACCACATTCACCCCTTGTTTTAAGAGACCTAGGGCGGGGTGAAGTGGTGGTGATACAATTAAGAGTCTAGTTTTTCGCTGTGACCATTCTAATTCGGGTTGTGGTTGTGGTTCTATGGCGGGGTCCTGGGTGGTCTGAGGTGCCTGTGTGTAGCCGTCAGCATTGGGCATGCGTCGATGAGTTTGGTGTGTCCTCTATTGGGGGTGAGGTCATGTGCCATGGCCCTGGTGTATCATGGGTGGCTAGGGGTGAGGGGTGGGGGGAGGGGGTTGTGGAGTGATCAGTGAAGGTTTCCAGGGCTCCTGAGGGTGCCAGATCTCTGACAGAGACAGTGTCCCCAATCCACTCCCACCAGATTCCAGACAGAGGGGTTACAGGACCATCCTCACTCCACTCCCACCAGATTCCAGACAGAGGTGATACAGGACCCTCTGCAATAGATTTATTAGGTTGGCACAGCACTGTCGGCCGAAGAGCCTGTACTATGCTGTAGATTTTCAATGTTCTGAACCCTGCCAGAGAAGATTGTTTCTCTCTATCTGCCCTATCAACCTTAATCATCGTAAACATTTCAATTAGATTACCCCTTCATCTCCCACACTCAGGGGAATACAAGACTGGTCTGTGGACAACTGTCCTTCCAAGTTAATTCTTCTGTAAATCTTTCCCAGCATCTTGTCTGTCTGTGGCTCCGCTTTTTTAAGCTTCACCAGTCAGATGCACAGGCTTCAGAGGCTGAGCTTATTCTGCCGGCAACTGCTCAATCTCCAACATCTACTAACAAGGACAAGGTCAGAAAAAAACATGAAAACACCACCCCCTTCAGGTCCCCCTTCAAAGCACATTCTTTTTTTTTCTTTGGCTTGGCTTCGCGGACGAAGATTTATGGAGGGGGTAAAAGTCCACGTCAGCTGCAGGCTCGTTTGTGGCTGACAAGTCCGATGCGGGACAGGCAGACACGGTTGCAGCGGCTGCAGGGGAAAAATGGTTGGTTGGGGTTGGGTGTTGGGTTTTTCCTCCTTTGCCTTTTGTCAGTGAGGTGGGCTCTGCGGTCTTCTTCAAAGGAGGTTGCTGCCCGCCAAACTGTGAGGCACCAAGATGCACGGTTTGAGGCGATATCAGCCCACTGGCGGTGGTCAATGTGGCAGGCACCAAGAGATTTCTTTAGGCAGTCCTTGTACCTTTTCTTTGGTGCACCTCTGTCACGGTGGCCAGTGGAGAGCTCGCCATATAACACGATCTTGGGAAGGCGATGGTCCTCCATTCTAGAGACGTGACCCACCCAGCGCAGCTGGATCTTCAGCAGCGTGGAAATAACGTGACTCCCACCACCGACGCCTCTTCCCCTCCCTTCCTCTTCGCTTCCCACCGGGGCTTCCCTGTCCGTGACTTCCTCGCCCTTTCTTTCCCTTTCCACTGTGTTTGCAGAAAATGCTCCCTCAGCACCATTCAGGGCTCCAAGCAGCCCTTCCAAATGAAGCCACGCTTCACTTGTAAATTTGCAGGGGCCATCTGCTGCATCCGGGAGTTGTAGGTCGATTGGGTGTAATTGGACAGCACAGGCTCGTGGGCTGAAAGGCCTGTGACTGTGCGGTGGTTATGCCCACATCTTTGTCAAAAAATAGGAAGTCCTGGAAATTCTCAGGGGGTCAGGCAACATCCATGGAGGGAGAACGTCCATGTTCATGGAGGGAGAACGTCCATGTCCATGGGGTGGAGAACATCCACGTCCATAGAGGGAGAACGTCCATGTCCACGAAGCTTCATCTACACCACCTCTGTTTCTCTGCCCACATGGGTCGAAATGACCTGTTACCATGCTGTATGTTTACATTTTTTTTAAATTAATATTATAAAATGAATGGAAAAATAGTTGTCTCGAGATCTTCACCCTCACTTCTACTCAGGGCCGTCAGCAGGTCTTCACGCTGAGGCTGTGGGTCCTGGAATCCGAAGCGAAACACCTTCTGTCAGAGAAACTCAACGGGTTGACGCTTCGTGCTGAAACTCTTCCCAAGATTGAGGGAATCTGAGTCAATGAGGCCAGAGCAAGGACCACGAGGTGGGTGGTGGAAGGGTATGAATGGGATGGACAAAGCAGGCAGACAGACAGAGGCAGATGTCAGAGGAAGGTGAGTCATAGAGGGGGAATCAAGGTAGACAGAGGTTGAGTCGGTGCTGAAGAAGGCAAATGCGGTGCTGGCATTCATTTCAAGAGGAATATAATATCAGAGCAGGGGTGTGATGCTGAGGTTTGATAAGGCCCTGGTGAAACTTCCCTGACAATATTGTGAGCAGTTTTGGGCTCCTCTTTCAATAAAGAACGTATTGACGTTGGAAAGGGTACAAACGAGGTGTACCAGGATGATTCCAGAAATGAAAGGGTTATCAACGAGGAGCGTTTGACAGCTCTTGCTCTGAATTCATTGGAATTTAGAGGGGGCGGTGTCTCATTGAAACATTGAAACTACATCCAACGCTTTTGAAAGGCATGGATGGAGTAGATGTAGAAAGGTTGCTTCCCAAGGCGGGAGAGTCAATGACAAAAGGGCACAACATCAGGATTAAAGGGCATCCCCTTAGAACGGAGGTCCAGAGGAATCTCTTCAGCCAGGAAGTGGTAAATCTGTGGAATTTTTTTCCCCACAGGCAATTGCGGAAGCCACGTTGTTGGGTGTTTTTTTAGTCTTCGTTCTTGTTTAGCCAAGCAAGGGAGAGAAGGCCGGGCAGTGGGTCTGAGTGAGAGAAGGGATCACCTCATGATTAAATGTTGGGGCAGACTCGATGGGCTGAATAGCCTGTTTCTACTTCTGTGTCTTGTGGAGTGGGTGATTAGATAAAATCTGCCAGAGCTGGGGACTGATCTGGTGATCCAAAAAGAGATCAGCCAAAACTAAAGGTTGGGGGGGGAGGTGGAGTGGTGAGTAGAAAGGGTGGGGTGCTAGATCTGGGCGAGGGGTAAAATGGGGGGAGGAGCAGAAGGAACAGAAGTTGAGAGTGGGAACTAATTACAGCATTTGAAATTATAAAAATCTAAATAGTCAAATTATCCCTTCATAGATGAAAAAACTTGACTAATTTGAGTTGACAATGTTTTCATTTGTTCTGTTAAAATGTTAAACTGGCTTGAAGGGTCTACGTAAGTTGCAGACCCAACTTTACTCTCAATATACTGAACAGTCTTGGTCGAGGGCCAACCCTGATAAATAACTGTTTCTTCTTCTTCATTTGTTAGGAACATTTCTTCTTCTTCAGCTACTCCAGTGATGTCTTTTTCCTCCTCCTCCACTGACGTGGATGGTAACTCCCCCTGTCTGCAAGGTCTAGGCCTCTCCCTCAGCAGTCCAACACCACTGGGCTGTGAGGAGTTGCCCTCCCCCTCCCACCCCACCATGGGAAGAATCTAATCCTGCTCAGTGCGCATGCGTGGAGTTCCACGCACGGGCGACTGCTCCTGGGACTCAGGACAAAAACATCTCTCCGGGCTCCAGCGCCATCTTCCTCAGAGCTCTGGGGAGGGGGGGGGACACTGGAGTTACCTGGACACTAGGCGGCGGCTGCCTCATTGATCTGTGTGGAAGAGGAATCGAGTCTGCAGGATCTGTTTCTAAGGTTGGCCCAAGTTGTTCATTACTTACTGTTTGTTTCGGGACCATTTTTCTCCCCGTCTGTTTTTCTCAGAGCTGCTTCAAGTAATATTAGTAATAATTCCAAATAAAATCTTTGTATAGTTGTTTTGTTCAAAAAAAACTCTTTAGAATCGGATTTTGAATATTTCTGCCAGGAGAGGAGTCTTCCCACGTCTTCCTCCTATGCCATCGCACCACCCCCCCCATCCTCTTTACTTCTGTCCCACCCCTGTCCTCTTTACATCTGCTCTCAAAACCATCCTCCCCTCCCCTCCCTGCCTCTCCCACCATCTCACGTTCAAAATCTTAGCACTTCAAGGCCCCCCACCAACTCCCCTCTCTTGTCATCCCACCCCCTTTTTAAGTTTGCTATGCTCCTCATCCCACGGTGAACGGACCTGACCCAAAATGTTGACCGACCATATCTCCCCGTGGATGCTGCCTGACCTGCTGGGTCCCTCTAGTTGCTCGCTGTTCATGCTAAAAAGGGGGTGATAACGGGCAGAGAGATGGAAAAGCAGGGCAGCCAAGGGCCAGTTCAACAGGCCAGCAGGTAAGGCGGACTGAGTGGCCTATTCGTGCTTCTATTTGTTACTGTGAGGTCATAGAACCAATGTTGACCACTGGAAAAGGGAAAGACTTGATGAGCTGAACTTGCACATTTTCCTTGTGAGTTTGCGGGAGATTGGTGACATCAGAAACCCTGGCAAATGATGTGTTGGGGAGTTTGCTGACTGGCTGCATCACGGTCTGCTATAACAACGCCAATGCCCCTGAGCATAAAGCCCTCCAGAAGGACACAGCCCAGGACAAAACAGGCAAAACCTTCCCCACCTACTGGGAATGCAACCGTCGGAGAGCAGCAGCAATTATCAAGGATCCACACCACCCAGCACACCCTCTGTTCTCACTGCTGTCATCAGGAAAGAGGTATCGGTGCCACAAGATTCGCACCCCCAGGTTCAGGAAGAGCTGCTACCCCTCCCTCCACCGTCAAACTCCTCAACGACAAACTCAATCAGGGACTCGTTTAAGGACTTACAGTTTAATGATATTTTTTTCTCTGTGTTGCGCAATCAGCTTGTTTACATTCTTTATTTGTTTACATGTGTACATTGTGTACAGTTTATTTTTTGCATTACCAATTAGTGATAATTCTACCTCACTCACAGGAGAAAGAATCTCAGGGTTGCATGTGATGTTATGCATGTTCTCTGACAATAAATCTAAAATCTGAATCTGAATCTGAAATCTGTATTTCTTGGAGATCGAGGTATGCAAAGATTGAGGGACAGGAGTCTTAAGGTGAAAGGAAGGGATTCTGAACAGGATTTGATCTGGAATACCAGTGAAGGTGGCAGAATCAATAACGGCATTTAAACACTCTTCAACAGGAGAAATTGGGATCTTATCTGGGCAATTGGGACATCTCGATAGGCAAGTGGAAATGGTGGGCCAATTTCTCTGCTGTACAACTCCGTCTGAAAGTGACGGGAAGTATCTTATAACTTACCGCATCCTGGAGCCCAGCGGGTAATTAGGAGGCTTCACACATTTGGAAAAGCTTTCTGAAAATTCAAATATATTGGATCATAACATTTTGCCATGTCACTGGTAAATTTATTGGGCCCAGTGTGCTGCAAGCCTCATTAAAGGTCGTTTATATCCACTGTAGGCCCAAGGCCTATTACTGATAGAGAAATACAATTTATCCAGACACTGCAAAACAAGGAACAATAATTTGAGGCCTAATCCTCAGTGCTGTTCATCAGTTGGCGGAGGGGGGGGGGGGGCGGGCTTGGTGAGGGGGAAGGATCATTGAATCAAAGCAAGAGCTGATAGTTAAATGTTTGGAAGAGCATAACATCTGTCACTTCAAATTCTCAATGCATACTTATAGTGTTGGACATGGCAAATATATTTTTGACTTAGGAGGAGCTTAAAATCTTTATTCGTTCTTTTTTTAAAATTTAGACATACAGCAGGTTAGCAGGCTCATGAGCCTGTTCTGCCGAATTACACCCATTTGACCTACAAACCCCGATACTTTTATTTTGGAAGGGTGGGAGGGAACAGGAGCACCCAGATGGAAACCCATGCAGATACGGGGAGAATGTACAAACTCCTCACAGACAGCATGGGATTCTAACCGGAGTTGCTAGGGCTGTAGCAGTGTTGCATTAACCGCTAGGCCAATGGCACTGTCCAAATGTTTAATAAAATTGGATATTTCCATTTATTGGAAGAACTCAAAAGCCACATCAGCTTCTGTTCTGAATTAAAATTGTGCATTGTAGTGGCCCATGCATGGAGATGCAGACTGGCCTACAGAATGGCCAATGGACGCGGCGACCATGCGGTCCTGGAGATTACCAGCTGTTGCCCCAGGTGACCTCCCACACGGTGGGAAGACAGCGAGATGTGATGAGAGCTTCAATGATGCGGTGCCCTGATGTCAGCGCCTGGGACAAGCAATGCAATAAACCAGTCTTGACTTCAAGGCTTTAGTGTGCGTGTCGTTTTTCTCCACGCCTGTGTAGCATGAATGCTATATTCATGTCACCGACAGGTCCAACCGGCAGTTAGACCCGAAGATGATGGACCAGGTGGAGCCAGCAAACATCCACATGATCTCACTCAGGCTCCTAACATTTTGGGTGTCGCAGCCACATGTGTGGTTCGAACAGACTGAGGTTCAGTTCCAGCTTCGATTCATCGCCACCGACAACACTTGCTACTGCTACGTCGTAAGTCCACATGATCAAGACACAATGGCAAGGGTCGTAGACTTCCTATGGTACCCTCCGGAGCAAGGAAAATATGTGGTCCTCAAAGAGCTGATAACCAACATTTTCGGGTTCTCCTGACACAAGTGCGCTGCCCAATGACTGCATATGGACAGATTGGGGGACAGGGCCCTATCCACCCTAATGAGTGAACTGCTCACTCTAACCGAGAGCCACAAGCCTCACCTGCTCTTCGAGCAGATCTTTCTGGAGCATCTGCCTTGATGAAGGGCTCACAAGTACAGCTCCAACAGTCATCAGCCTCATCAGCAACAACGACGAGTCACACTCCAGAGAAGAGGTGGAACGATTCGTGAAATGGTGCGAGAGTAGCAACCTGCGTCTCAACGTGGACAAGATGAAAGAGATGATGTGGACTTCAGGAGGATCAGGAATGATCACCCTCCACCGCACACCAACAACTCTGTAGTGGAGAGCACAAAGTTCCTTGGAGTTGACTTAATTAGTAACCTATCGTGGACACTCAACGTCTCCTCACTTGTCAGGAAGGCGCAACATTGACTGCACTTCCTAAGAAGACTGAAGCGGGCAAGGCTACTGGCCACCATTACTGTGTTAGCTTTCTACAAGAGCTCTATCGAGAGCGTCCTGGCCGGCTGCATCACAGTGAGGTACGGTTGCTGCAGAGAAATGGATCGGAGGTCAATCCACAGGACCATATGAGTGGCAGAGAAGATCTCTGGGGTCTCCCTCCCACCATCAATGTGATCAACCGGGATCATTGTCTGAAGAGGATATGCAAAATCATTGAGGTGCCCTCCACCCCGCACATGGCATCTTTCAGCGGCTCCCATTGGGAAAGAGATGCAGGAGTATCAGAGCCAGCACCACCAGGCTGAGGAACAGCTTCTTCCCAAGTGCAGTATATGGAAAGTATATGTATTTATTTGTATGTTTGTTCTGCATGTGTGTTATATCTGGTTGTGTGTCTGCATGTTCTGCACCGAGGACGGAGAACGCTGTTTCGTCGGGTTGTACTTGTGAAATCAGATGACAATAAATTTGACTTGGTCTATCATAATCCCTATTTTTCTTCAGGAAGCAAACCTTTTGAAAAAAAATTGTTGTCCAGTGTAATAGGAGACCGTGATGAGAATTCATTGAGGTGCCTGGTGCATACAGTCCATGCAGAGGAGTGGAGTCACTGAAGACCATGAGCTTCATCAGGGCATCTCGTCTCAATCTCCCTTATCTTGTCTTAGTGCTCTTCTCAAAGCTCAGAATCGTTCAGCTCCATGTTCAATTTGGGTTAAGTTACTCTCCTGTGAAGACAAAAAGAGATATTTAATTTTTTTTAATTTTAACTTTTTTAAATAATTTAGAGACACAGCACGGTCATGGGTCCGTGCAGCCCAAATACCCCAATTATCTGGCCAATTCCAGTACGTGGGAGGAAGTCGGAGGAAACTCAGGCAGACACAGGGAGAACATACAGCGCCGGATGGCTGGCACTGTAATAGCATTGGGCTGACCACTGCACTACCTTGCCGCTGTTGTGTTATCCTGCAAGACATCACCTCTGATTCTCTAACTTCCAAGATAAAAGAGCATACTGAAAAATATCTTCTGAACTCATTAATCATTCAGATGGTGTTAGTGTCAATGTGATAATGACCAGATAATCTATTTCAGGTGCTGGCTGTGGAATAAACAATGGGCAGCAAACAAGGGGGAACAAACTCCCTTCAAAATGGTGCATTGGGATCTTTAATATCATCTAAGAGGTCAAATGGGATTTCAGTTGAGAAACAGCGAATTTAACTGTGCAGTAGCCCTTCAGCCCCATAGTCATTGCCCTACCCAGAATTCGTGCTTGCAAGCTTCAACGTTGGAATACAGAGAACCAATAGAGTTACAGTGAACCAGCAGAGGTACAGAGAAACAGCAGAGGTACAGGGAACCAGCAGAGGTACAGGGAACCAGAAGGGGTACAATGAACCAGCAAAGTTACTGGGGACCATCAGAGGTACAGGGAACCAGCAGGGATACCAGGAACCAGTAGGGGTACTGGGAACCTGCAGAATTATTGGGGACCAGTAGAGGTGCAAGGAACCGACAGGGGTACAGGGAAGCAGCAGAGATACAGGGAACCAGAAGAACTGAAGGGAACCAGCAGAGGTCTGAGTCATTTTAGAGCATTTCACTCTAGTTTACAGTGCCATCCATCTCCATCCTCCTCCTCACCATCTGCCATTTCCTGCGAGGTTTGCTCTTCAATAAAGCCATGGCAAATATTCCACAGCAGGGCTTCCTGTTTCCAACAAATCCATATACCCTTGATTCCCTGAATGACCAAATATCCATACAGTGGTCCATTAAATACAGTAAGCCAACAATCGTATAAAGAATTTAGCAATGTTAAAGCTACAGTAAAAAGTTAGCAAGCAAAAACGGAGTGCTGTTAGCCAGCAAAATTAGGTAAAATTTGAATTATTTAAGTCAATTTTAATTCTACAGAACTGTAGAAGGAACTTCAGGCTGTGAAATCAGTGGCACCAAATCACCCCATGTGTTTGGGAGGGCAGTAGGGATCCTGAGCCCCTAAAGGAAACCCATACAGACAAGGGGAGGATGTACAAACTCCTTACAGACAACGTGAGATTCTAACCTGGTCACTGCCGCTGTCATATAACATTGATTGCGCTAAACCACTTCACTAACTGTGCCGTGGTGTACCAGGCAAGCCTTTCTGAATTCAAATGAGAGATTGCAGAGAATGGAATTATACAGTTACATTTATAAATTTAGATTTTTGTTTAATTTATCAATTCAGGCGTATAGAGTGGTAACAGGCCCTTCCGGCCCACAAGCCCGTTCCTCCCACTTACCCCAATTAACCTACAAACCCCCGTATGGTTCTTGACAGGTGGTAGGAAACCGGAGTGCCCGGAAGAAACCAACACAGACACAGGGAGATCATGCAAATTCCTTCCAGGCAGCACTGGTTATGAACCCAGGTCACCGGTGCCGTAATATAGTATGTTGTTGTAACTGTTGTGTTAACCTAGAGCCAAAAACAATCTGCTCGAGGAGAACAGACAATGTTTTGGGTTGGACCCTTGTTCAATCACCCAATAGTTATTTTTTGCTCAAGCTTTCTCTGTTGCATGTTGTCTCCAGTTTTATGATCCAGGCGGTTAAAAGATTATCGGGCTTCTGTCGTTTCTACCCCACGCACCTCAAAATTGTGAGTGATTTAATGCCAACACTCATTCTGTCCTTTGACCTGCTGAGGTTCTCCAGCATTTTGTGTTTTTACTTCCGCCACCCTTAGAGTTTGGAAGATCAAGATTGCAAGACATAGCAGTGGAAGTAGGCTATTCAGCTCATTGAGTCTGCCCCACCATTTAATCATGAGTGGATCTATTTTCCTAATCGGGCTTACATCTCTCCATAGCCTTTGATACCGTAGCTCATCAAGGAACTCTCAATGTCTGCCCCGTGACTTGGCCTCTACAACCGCCAGTGGCGACAAATTCTACAGATTTATGACCCTCTGGTTAAATATATTCCCCCACATCTCAGTTCTTAGTGGATGCTCTTCAACCCTGAAGTTGTGCCCTCTTGTCTGAGAATCAGAATCAGAATTTATTGTCATGAAATAACGAATTTCATTATTTTGCAGCATGTTCATGGGAAACAACCTTTCTACATCTATTCTTTCCACGCCTTTCAACATTCAAAATGTTTCCATGAGATTCCCTCCCCTCATTCTCCTAAATTCCAATGAATATAGATCAAGAGATGTCAAACACTTGTTACAAGTCCAGAGGACCCCAAAACCCAGCGGCAATAGATATTCACCAAGACAAATGGTTACTTAAACAAAAGTTGCTTTTAATTATCCTTAAACATGGAAATAGAATCAAACTTTAACTTACCACTATTAACTTACTTAACCTAACTTAGCCCCCTTCTAATTCTAAATGCATGTGTATGTAATGTGTGTGTAAATTCAGAAAGGTTCTTTGGTTCACAGTCCAATCTCACTTCTCATTCCTCCAAGTTCACTGGTTGCAGGCAATTCTTATAACTGTGCACAGAATTTAACATTTATAAAGTTCACCAGGCTTTGGTGCTTTAAAGGTAAATGGAAGGTTCTTGTCAGTTTTCAGAGAGAGATTTGTTGTTCCAGGATATCCACAACTGATGTACTTCCTTCAGCTACTCCAGTGTCTTGCTGACAAAACTTACCCCTTCAGGGTTCTCCAGATGATAAGCTCTTTCTTTCAGGTCACCACAGAGTTCCTTTTTGTTTCTCTAATTCCATGTGAAACATTAGCCAGCCAGTCCTCTCCTCCTGCATGAACCACAAGGGCTTTGACCAGGCCATCTTCCAAAATGGGGCATTCTACAAGCTTGCCAGCTTGTCCTGTTGCAGTCCCAGCTGCTGTCTGCTGGCTGTAATATTGTACAGGGAACTGTGTGTGTGTGTCTCTCTCTCTCTCTCTCTCTCTGAGAGAAAACCTGTTTGACTCTCTCTGCTTCAAAACCACAAACAACAGCAAGCTCTCCTCCAGACAGAAGTGGCTCCAACAAGCTCTTTCATCTGTTGCCTTTTTTAAACAACAATCCATTAGTGAAGTTTTTGAGCACTCTTCCAAGCTCTTGCAAAAGCTGTGAGGCCCCGATATGTCTAGCATTGGGCAGAGCTCCAGTATTTCAAATAAGATCTGTTTTAAAGTGGTTGTACGTGGCTTACTCTAACAAACCTTTCCCAATTTATCTCCCAAAAACATATATATCTATATATATATATATATATATATATATATATACACTCTGTCACATGTTCCTCATGTGATAATCCTTTCACTCATAGAATCATCCCTGTGAACCTCCTCTGAACCCTCTCCAGTGTTAGCACATCCTTTCTCAAATAAAGTGGTGATATTATTCAAAGATCTAAAGGGACCATGGCAGAATTGGCCAGTGGGGGAGTCATGAACAAGGAAACATGATTAGCAGATAAGTCACTGATCATTTTAAACTGAAATGTGGAGAAATTTCTTCTATTAGAAGATCGTATTCTCTGAAATTTATTGGTGGTGGAGGCCAGTTCATTAGATATTCATGAGATAAATAAATATTTGAAAAGCCAAGGAAATGGGGAACAGACAGTTAAGTTATTTGTAACTTCACTGCCAAGAACTGGGATAAATTGAAGTTACTCAGGAAACCTGCTCTTGGTTCCTGGACAGCACGTTATAAAGCATGATCTGGCTGAAGATAACATACAGAGTGGATATAGAAAGGTTGTTTTCCCATGGAGGGAGGGTCTTGGACAAGAGGGCACAACTTCAGGATTGCCAGCTGTCCACTTAGCACAGAGATGAGGAGGAATTTCGACTACAAGAGGGTAGCGAATCTGAAAAATTTGCTGCCATAGGCAGTTGTGGAGGCTGAGTTATTGGATGATCTTAAGGGAGAGGTTCTTGATTGGTTTGGGCTTCAAAGGTTATAAGGAGAAGTTGAGTGAAGAGAATGGATCACCTCATGATTAAATCGCGGGCCAGACTCGAAGGGTTAAATAGCCCTTTTCTACACCCATGTGTTAAGGTCCTATGGTCTTACTTTAAATAAATATCTGGGTTCTTTTGTCTTAGAGTCATTTAATGTTTGATATTGTAGTGAGAATGAAAAATGTGATGGCTGCCTTCCAAGCTTTACTCAGCCTAATTGTAGTCACAGTTACAGTTAGAATTCAAAGGGAAGGTGCGTTCTAAATGCTGAATTTCAAGAGAGGAGTGGAGAAGAATAGTTATGAATAACTTTGTTTTTTTTTGTATTTTCTTAATTTTTTTTATTTTTCACACTATAAGCCATATTGATCAAGATACATACATTTTCCTTCTTAAATATATACAGTGTCATTTTCTCCCCCGCTTCCCTCCTCCCCTCCCTCCCTCCCTCACCTCCCCTCCCATTTATTTAAAGTTCAGAATATAAGATACATTAAACCCATCAAACAATGTTGTCACTCAATAAAAGTAAACAAGAAATTCCACTGAGTCAGTTCTTTTCATTATCTTCTCCTTCTGTCATTTTAGGTGGTAGATGTCCATGGTAGGCATGGCATGGTAGGCATCTATTGTGTTTCATGTATGGCTCCCATATTTGTTCAAATATTGTAATGTTATTTCTTAAATTGTATGTTATTTTTTCTAATGGAATACATTTATTCATTTCTATATACCATTGTTGTATTCTCAAGTTATCTTCTAATTTCCAGGTTGACATAATACATGTTCTTCCTTCCTTAAGTGAAACACCAGCAGTATCAGGCAACACTTTACAGGACAACTCCCATCCCTATTGATCGGGAGGTTTTGGGACACAACCGGATCTCCTTAGTTCTTGGAGCTACTGTCTCTTCATCCTCAACCCTATGGCCTGTCACAGCTGCCTCCTCCAGTACTGGTAACACCAGATTTCTTTTATTTTGTTCCACAATAGGAGATGTGGGGATTTCCTTGGCTTCTGGACAAGGTGCCAAGTCACGGACAGACACAGTAGATTTCAGTCCATCTGGGTACTTGATGTTTGCATATGTTGGATTAGTGTCAAGGAGTTCAACTTGATCCTCACAAACCTTCTTAGTAGTAAGGGTCCAGGGGTCATTAGCCAGGAGGGCAGTGAATTTCCTTGGGATGAGCGGTGTTGGAATGCAAAAAAAAAAGCATTCATGGGGTGTAGTATTTGTGGCTGTATACAACAGCAATCTTTGAGAGTGCAGTACCTCAGGAAGCACCAGTTCCCAACGCTTCTCCATCTGGTTACGTGATCTAAGGCCCAAACCAACTGCTTTCCATATGATGCTGTTGAACCCCTCTATCTGTCCATTCCCAATTGGGTGATATGGGGTAGTATGGCTTGTGGCAACCCCCTTCTGGGAGAGACATGAAGGTGGTACCTCGCTCAGAGTGTATGCAATTGGGCATTCCACACAGGATAACTGGCAGATCCAGGCACCTGATCACTGCTTTAGTTTGCATATTGGGACATCAAAAGGCAAAGGGGAAACGCTAGTATTCATCAGCTACAGTAAGAAGATATGGGTCATGTAAAGCTTCAGGCAAAGAGTCCTTGAAATCAATACTAAGCCGTTCCATAGGTTATGTTGCTTTGATAAGAGTCCCTGCTTGTGGGTGGTAGAACTGATGTCTCCTTGACATCTTCTGTAGAAAAGGGTAGATTCTTTGCTCCAACAAAATGCAGCAGCCGAGTTATTCCTGGATGACAAAGTCCATTGTAAATGTTAGCGAGTGTGGAGGTAGTAAAGGCTGAACAAGTATATGCCCAACTAAATGTATCAGGGACCACATTCTCTTTCCCAGGATGGTACTTTATTGTGTAACTAAATGCTCCAGCCTCCATTCTTGAATCTTAGTGTTCTTTATCTTTGTCCACCTTTTACTATCAAACATAAAGGCCACTGACCTATGATCCGTTACCAAGTGAAAGTGGCACCGTGCCAGCTAGTGGTTCCATTTGTGCACTGCCTCATTGATGGCAGTTGCTCCTTTCTCTACAATTCACTTCCTTGTAGTGTCTTTGACATGAATACAACAGGCCGACTTCCTTGGATAAGGACAGCAGAAACAGCCACATCAGATGCGTCACACTCTACTCAAAGGGTAATTTTCATCCACTGAGTATAGGGTGGCTTCCTCCAACTCTCTCTTCAATAAGTTAAAGGCATTCAGGACCTCTTCCTCCATTGGACACTTCTCGGTATTTACCATCAGTTGAATCTTGGTAGAAAATCCATGAATCCATTTGGCACTAGGAAATCTAAAGATTTGTATAAATTAATTTTTTCTTCTTTATAGATTTTGTGAAAGAATCTTTTACTAGTTGGTCCCCATTGACTTTATCTTTGGATCTTCGTATTAATGCTGTTAAGATTTTTAAAATTTTTTAGAATTTAGATTTTCTAAATTTTTATACCTTTTTCAAGCTGCCCCAATTTTTATTCTGACATCTTATTTTGATAACATTGATTTGAAGATTTCATCTTCTATTTGGAATGGAAAAGGGGGCCAGATTGAATAAGCTTCACTTACACAAACCAAAGGGGGGTGGTGGCCTGGCCTGACCAAATTTGAGATTTTACTAATGGGTGGTTAATATTCACGATTTTTTTTGGATGTATTATTTTGATTTGGAATTAAAATCTGTCCAGAATTATTCCTTAGGTTTTTTTTAGGATAAGCGTGACCTTTCAGAGTGTCTAAGATCAGTAAGTATATATCCAACCCAATTACGTATTTGGTTTCAATTTCAAAGGTTTTCTAGACTAAAAAATGTTGTCTTGGCAAATATTATTTATCTTAATTATTTTTCACACCTTCTACTGTTCCTTATTTGGAAGATTAAAGGAATGATCTCTTTTGTTGATTTATTCGCTGTTGTTGGTTTGATGTCTTTTGAACAGCTTTCTACCAAATATAATTCACCATATACACATTTTTTTTAGATATCTGCAGTTTAGAAATTTCCTGAATGCAGTAATGCTTAATTATCTAACAGTACAACAACCAGATTTACCCGATGCTTTGTTCTGGTTTAAACCCCTTTCATTAGGGTGTAATTGGTTCTATTTATGCTCATATTTAATTTTAATTTGAATTTAAATACTCATATTAAATTTGTCCCCATGGATAAGATTCGACAAACGTGAGAATCGGAACTAACATTATCTCCTGAAACATGGCCCCTCCCCCAGCCTTCTTTCCCCTTTTCTGCATGTCATTTTACCGAATACATCTCCATCTTGAGAAAGGATTGCTTCGAAATGTTGACTGGCCCATGTATGCAGACTGGAGATTGTTTCATTGAGCACCTTCGCTCTGTTCTCTGCAATAATAGGGTCCTCCCAGTAAACAACAATTTCAATTCCACACTGACATGTCTATCCATGGTCTTGCACTCTACCAACCCAAGGCTACCTGCAACATGGAGGAAAACCCCTAATATTTTGCCTGGGAGCTCTCCAACCTCGATGAAATGAACATCATCTTCCCTAATTCCTGTTAAACCCCTCCCCTTTGTCTCTCTTTCTCTATCCCATTCTCTCTTTTCCTCCCGTTCCTCATCCCCTTCCCTTCCTTCTCCATTCAGAGAGCTCTCTCTCCCCCATCACCTCAGCTTTTGTCTCTTCTCCCCTCCCATATCCACCTGTGATCTGTTAGTCTGTGCTCCTCCCGTCCCCCAACTTAGACGCCTGCCTGTCTTGTGTTCATACCTTGACGGCGGACTTCAGACCTGTAATATTGGTTACTTATGACTTCCTCAGAAGTTCTCAACCTTTTCCTTTCCACTCAGACACCACTTTCAATAATTCCTATGCCATCAGTGCTCTGTGATTAGTAAGGGATTACTTAAGGTGCGATGTGGGTGGAAAGGTTTGAAAACCTCTGTTTTAATTGTACCCATTTGACTCGTGATGTGCACAGGTTCATAACTCCAAAGGAAATGGGCCAATGACAATTTTTCTCAAGCAAAATATTTCAGTAACAATTGGGGCTAGAGCAGTGATTCTCAACCTTCCCTTCCCACTCACATCCCACCTTAAGCAATCCCTTACTAATCACAGAGCACCAATGGCATAGGGATTACTTAAAGTGGTAGGTGATTGGAAAGAAAAAGGTTAAGAATTACTGGTGTAGATACTGTGTGACCAGTTGAGTTTCTCCAGCACTTTTGTGTATTCACTGAAACCCCAGTGTTCACAGACATTCCTTTTTCACTACCCGTGGATGTTGTGTGACCATAGAACCACAGAACAGTGCAGCACAGAATCCACACTCACATCACTCTTTGACTGAAGAAGTTCCCCTAGTATTTCATTTAAACCAGTGGTTCTCAACCTTTTCCTTTCTTCTCAGATACCACTTTCAGTAATTCCTATGCCATCAGTGCTCTGTGATTAGTAAGGGATTCCCTTAGGTGGTATGTGGGTGGAAAGAAAAAGTTTGAAAACCACTGTTTTAATTGTAGCTCATTGACTTGTTATGTGCAAGGTTTCATAACTCCACAGGAAATGGGCCAATTACAATTTTTCTCCAGTAAAATATTTCAGTAACATTTGGGTTTAGAGCAGTGATTCTCAACCTTCCCTTCCCACTCATATACCACCTTAAGCAACCCCTTACTAATCACAGAGCCCTGATGGCATAGGGGTTCCTTAAAGCGGGATGTGAGTGGAAAAAGAAAGGTTGAGAAACACTGCTTTAAACATTTCCCCCTTCACTCTTGACCCATGTCCTCTAATTCTTGTCTCAACCAACCTCTGGAAAAAGCCTCGAACCCATTGAGTTTCCACTCAGCATAGTTAGATGGCAGAGACTCTGTCCCAACTGTTTCTAAAGTGGACGGCATGGTTAGTGTAGCCGTTAACGCAACACATCATTAATCAGGGTTTGAATCCCTCGCTGTCTCTAAGGAGTTTGTATGTTCTCCCCGTGTTTGGTTGGATTTCCTCTAGGTGCTCTAGTTTTCTCCCACCCTACCAAAACGCACAGGGTTTGTAGGTTAATTGGTGTATTTAGGCTGCACGCATTCGTGGGCTGGAAAGATCTGTTACCATGCTGTAAGGCTAATTATTTTTGTTAAATTAACTCTTTAAAGACATTTCCTCAGGTTATGTCAGCAAAATCAGGAATAGTACTCAACAGGTCAGGCAGGAAATTGCAGTAGCTATACCGAGAAAGTGCCTCGCCATACTAAGTTTGGGAATGGAAAGCTGGCACGCTGAAGTTCAGAGCTGTATATCCCTTGAGAAAATAACGTATAATTTATGAGATACATTTTGAAAATATGGAGCCCATATTGACAAAAGACAGGTTTAAATATTTAAGTGAATTTTTGACATTTTATTTCTTCTAAGGTCTTTATATATACAATATTATGAAATTTTATGGTAATAAAACTCCCTTTTGAAGAACTCTGATCCCTTTCTTTCTTTCGGTAGTGGGGTTAGTCTGATGCACTGCAGCAACAGTGAGCAGACACAAACTTGAAGACTGTACAACAGGCTTTATTTGGCTAAAAGTCTATGTGACACTAACGGCTGCAATGGTGGCTCCCGAGTGACTGGCTCAGGAGAGGCCGGCTCAGGACTATATCTCAGTCGGGTGATTGACAGCCGGTTGGGTGGAGTTAGCCCCCTAGGGTGTCTATTCAGGTTGGCTGATTGACAGCTGGCCAGGTGTTATCTGTCCTCTGGTAGTCTTCCTGCAGGTACATAGATCGCGCCCTGCAGTAGGCCGGTGATGTAACACCACAGTTAGTATGGGATGGTGGGGGTGGGGGGTGGTGGTCTGGGCAGATCTATATTTCTATCTTTTTGTCTCCTTTTTATATATGGGATTTTAATTATATATGTGTAAAATGAACAAATTTATTGTGGCTTTAAATCTATAAATAAATATTTTTTTTAAAAACAGGCCAGGCAGCAATAAAGTGGCACATTGTGTGTGTAGAGGTTTGTGCAACACCATTGCAGCACCAGTGACCCACATTCGAATTGCGTGCTGTCTGAGAGGAGTTTACATGTTCTCATCCATCCCTCCAGATGGTGCAGGGTTCATCAGTTAATTGGTGTATTTGGGTGGCACAGCTTCATGGAACACAAGGGCCTGTTACAAATTACAAATTTAAGTGAAATCAGAGTTGGTGCTTTTCTCTCTCTTCGCACATGGTGCACTTCCAAAATTGTTTTGTTTCTTTTCTTATTGATATCCACCATTTGCAGTGTTTTACTCAGAGTAAGGGAAGCCAGTGGGCATCAAGGGGGCAATGTTTGCATTGCGCCCGTAGGTGAAAGGCTTGGTGCCAGGGACCGGGCTTCAATCCTGACCTCCGGTGCTGTCTTTGTGGAGTTTGCATGTGAATTTCCCCTGGGAAGTCCAATTTCTTCCACATCCATTTTGGCCACTGTACAGATGGTAAAATCTGAGGGTGAATTGATGAGATTGGGGAGAGAATAAAATGGGATTAATATTGGATGAACGTGAATGGGAGATGAATACTTGATAACTCCACGATGGACCGGTGTTGGTAAGTTACCCAGCAGCTGGTTTAAAAGGCATGGCAAGACATGGCTATCGCCTCAAGGTTCAGGGGAGTAGATTTAAGGCAGAGATGAGGAGGAACTGCCTCTCCCAGAGAGAAACATATCTGCACAAGTTCTTGCTCAAGGAAGCTTGAGACTCAGGCTCAAAACATTGATTGCACTCCCCATGGATACTGCTTGACCTGCTGAAATTTCTCCATCAGGTTTGCTGAGATGCTTTACTCATTGAATGTATTTAAGGCACAGTAAAACCCCTGGTGTCTGGAATTCTCAGCCTCAATCAACCAGCAAGAACTGTAAAGAAAATAAATTTCAAAAATTAAAATAAATAAGAATGAAATATTAGGTAAAAAGGCATAAATTTAAAATCATTAAATGTAAATGTTCTCTGAAGTAACATCACCCTTTGGTAAAGATGGGAGCAAATATCCAGCCAGTGGAGGGCCTTGGTCGGGCTTTGCACGTAGCAGCTGTTTGAATAAAGTTGTGTGAAACAGTGATGGCGTCGCCCAGGATGAAGAGCTGGTTGATGCCGTTCGCCATTGGGGTGACTCTCTTAAAGTGTCTCCTTATCCCTGCTTAGTAAGAGTCACCCCTGTCAGAGGCTTTATCTGTAAACCTGATGGGGGTGGGGTTAATTCTCTACAATGTTATAGTTCGTCTTTCGGGCTGCTCCGAGGAGGGGGAGGAACCTGCAGATGCAGCAACGGTTGAATGTTTTCAAAGAATGTGACTGAAAATAAAGTAAAATGCATTGTATATTAATGCAAGTGAAATTTGTTCAGTGTAAGTACAGTATTTTTGTCTTTTAAGCTGTTTATTCTTAATGCAGGTGTATTAATTCAGCATGGTAGGTCTCAAGCAACAAGAAAACATAATTATCTGGCCTCAACCAAACCCTGCATGGGTACCAGGTTTTAACTGGAGTAGGGGAATTATGGGAAACAGGTAGGTAAGTGGAGCTGAGTCCATGGCTGGGATCACCCATGACCTTATTGAATGGCGGAGCAGGCTTCATGGGCAAATGGCCTCCTCCTCCCCTATTTCTCTTTTTTTTGGGGGGCAAAACAATGCATTTTTCATTTGTTGTAACCATAGAATGAATAGGTTTCAATATCCACACTAATGAAAAATACACCATTGCCATCTGTTTCCATCTAATGTCCACCAAGGTAACCTATCAACGTGTCGGAAAGCAACTCGACGCGAGATTAGCACTGGCAAATGGAGAAGGAATTTCTATCAGTTACTGTCTGTGTGCCCAGTTGGAGGGGAGAACATTTCTGGCCATTTGCAATAGACAATTGCCAAGAGCCATAATGCAACATTCAGTCTTTATATTTCGACCGCATCATTCATGACCTCAAGCATCTCACTGTCATCGGAGTATTTTTGAAGAGTTGCCACTGTTCTAATGTGGGAAATGGATGATCCCACAAGAACGACAAACAATTAGTTTTTGGCATTGTATGGGGGTGAAATTTAGTGCTTGAGATATTGAAGAACTCTACCCCTTTTTCTCGCAACAAATGGATTTTTGACATCTACATGGGATGAAAATCAGGCCTTGGTTTAACATTCCAAAGTTAAGTTCGTGGTCATCCGATTGTCTTTCTTTGGCTTGGCTTCGCGGACGAAGATTTATGGAGGGGTAATGTCCACGTCAGCTGCAGGCTCGTTTGTGGCTGACAAGTCCGATGCAGGACAGGCAGACAGGGTTGCAGCGGTTGCAAGGGAAAATTGGTTGGTTGGGGTTGGGTGTTGGGTTTTTCCTCCTTTGTCTTTTGTCAGTGAGGTGGGCTCTGTGTTCTTCAAAGGAGGTTGCTGCCCGCCGAACTGTGAGGCACCAAGATGCACGGTTTGAGGCGATATCAGCCCACTGGCGGTGGTCAAGAGATTTCTTTAGGCAGACCTTGTACCTCTTCTTTGGTGCACCTCTGTCTCGGTGGCCAGTGGAGAGCTCGCCATATTACATGATCTTGGGAAGGTGATGGTCCTCCATTCTGGAGACGTGACCTACCCAGCGCAGTTGGATCTTCAGCAGCATGGATTCAATGCTGTCGGCCTCTGCCATCTCGAGTACTTCGATGTTAGGGATGAAGTCGCTCCAATGAATGTTGAGGATGGAGCGGAGACAACGCTGGTGGAAGCGTTCTAGGAGCCGTAGATGATGCCGGTAAAGGACCCATGATTCGGAGCCGAACAGAAGTGTGGGTATGACAATGGCTCTGTATACGCTAATCTTTGTGAGGTTTTTCAGTTGGTTGTTTTTCCAGACTCTTTTGTGTAGTCTTCCAAAGGCACTATTTGCCTTGGCGAATCTGTTGTCTATCTCGTTGTCGATCCTTGCATCCGATGAAATGGTGCAGCAGAGATAGGTAAACTGGTTGACCGTTTTGAGTTTTGTGTGCCCGATGGAGATGTGGGGGGGGAGCTGGCTGATGGAGGACCTCAGTTTTCTTCAGGCTGACTTCCAGGCCAAACATTTTGGCAGTTTCCGCAAAACAGGACGTCAAGCGCTGAAGAGCTGGCTCTGAATGGGCAACTAAAGCGGCATCATCTGCAAAGAGTAGTTCACGGACAAGTTGCTCTTGTGTCTTGGTGTCTGATTGTACAACATGATGAAATGGTCCTTGGTCCAAAACATGCAGACACCAGATATAACATACACACACACACACATACAGACAAACAGTACAGATGCAGGACAAGTTTTCACATGTACAAATAAATTTATAAAATTTTGTTTTGTAAATATGAGAGTCTCGGAGGGTGAGTGTGAGCAGTTCCTTTGGTCATTCATTGTTCTCACTGCCCCTTGAGAAGGAGCTGTTCCTCATCCTGGTGGTACTGGCTCTGATCCTCCTGTATCTCTTCCCCGACGGGAGCAGCTGTGTTCAGGGTGGAGATTTTGTGAGACCTCTTAAGACAACGTCACTTTTTTTCCAAATGGTTCTGCATCAGCTATGTCCTTAAATTATCCAAGCCATTTAAAGGAAATGAATTCTTTTAACCAATCATTTATAACTCGATTTGTCTCATAATCCTGAACGATGCAGTTCCAATTTAATACGAATCACTTTAGCTCACATTTAATGAGTGCTGCTGTTTACCAACATCAATTAATTTTATCCTTTTCTCTCCGACTAGATCCCACAATAGGTTGAGAACACATCTTTTATCTCCATTCTGGGTTCAAGCTCAGACAGATGGAATGAAATTCTCTGCTCCTGTTGCCTGTACCAAAGTAGCTTCACACAGAATCCCCAGCAAGCACTGAAATGCTCTCCAGATCACTCCCAAACCTGACACAATTTGATGTTGTATTTATACTCAGAGAACAACAGGCTAGAGCTCCAAACGTATTGTATCGGTGCTGTGGATACCCGTCTCTAGGTTTGGGCACAGTCTGTAGAGGGCACTATATTCTGTATCTTATGTGAATGGTACCAACCTTAGGTGAACTTGACTGATACAGCCCGGAGAACAAACAGCTTCATTTTGTTCCCACTACCTTGGGAGTACTTGAAGGGGGAAAAGGAAGGTTAACTCTGCATTTTGGGCTGCACAGCGCAAAATCTTTACGGTGCTGGCAATCGGGACTGCCGTTCAAATCCTGCGCTGACTGTAAAGAGTTTGGATGTTCTCCCCCTCTCTGCATAGGTTTTCCTCCAGTTTCCACCCACTGTTTGAAACGTATCAGTGGGTGTAGGTAAATTCGGCGGCACGGGCTCGTGGGCCAAAATGGCCTGTTACCGGGCTGAATGTCTAAAATGTTCGATGGGGCAGTGTGAAGGGATCTGTCATCTAACCTGCGCCGTCAGTGCAATGGGAGTGTTTGGTGGGACAGTATGGGGAGAGCTCTACTCTGCCTCTGAGCTATAACTGTGTTTGATACTGAAAATGGTGGATGAAATTGAAGAAATCTTTCCTGCGATTAACAGAACATTCTGATTTTTTTTTCCCTGAAAAGGATCAGCTTTTCTTATCGTTGAATAAAATCTGAGTATCACAACTGTCAAAAGCCATCCTAATTATTGTAGGTGCAGAGTTCCCAAACTTTTCAAAATGACTGTGATGGATCAGTGATTAAGTTGCTGTGATGAATCTCTCTACCTCGAGAATTGTGTCAACTGTGAATCAATGGGAGCTCACAGGGCCGTTGTTCTCACTTCTGAATCATAAGGTTATGTGTTTGTCTGACTTTCCATTAGATATGTACTGAGGCTGTGCTCCATCTTTGAAGGCACTAGATTCCAATCAAACCAAGGGGGAAATGCAGCATTAACCAGAATAAAAGGTGAGAAATTACCCCCAGTGTCCTGGCCAATAATATCCCCCACTCACTGTCACCAAATGAAATATCTGGTCATCATCACCCTGCTTTTCTGGGGGCTTGCTGTTCACTTTATTGCAGAACATAAGAAATATGAGAAGGATATTTAATCGTGTGGGGTAAAGGAAGCAAAAAGGGTAATTATGGAAACTGTAGTGATTAAGGAAGAGGAAGTACTGGGGCTTTTGAAGCATATAAAGGTGGATAAGTCTCCAGGTCCCGACAGGATTTTCCCCAGGACCTGGAGAGAAGTTAGTGAGGAAATAGCAGTGGCTCTGGCAGTGATTTTTCAAATGTCATTAGAGACGGGTAATAATGCCAGAAGATTGGCGTATTGTTAATGTCATTTCTTTGTTTAAAAAGGGTTTGAGTAGCAAGTCTAGCAATTATCGGCCTGTAAGTTTGACGTCTGTGGTAGGTAAGTTAATGATATATATCTGGAGAGACAGGGTCTGATCAAGAATACTCAGCATGGGTCTGTGCATGGAAGGTCATGTTTGACCAATCTTGTTGAATTTTTTGAAGAGGTATCTAGGAATATGAATGAGGGGAAAGCAGTGGAATTTGTCTATATGGACCAGTAAGGCCTTCGATAAGGTTCCACGTGGAAGGTTAATCAGGAAGGCTCTAACACAAGGTATTAACTTTGAGATAGTCAAATGGATTCAACAGTGGCTGGAAGGAAGATGTCAGAGGGTCGTAGTGGATAACTGTTTGTCAAGCTGGAGAGGCTGGTAACAAAGTGTGCCTCAGGGACCTGTATTGGGTCCATTGCTGTTTTTCATTTACATTAATGATCTGGATGATGGGCTGGTAAATTGGATTAGTAAATATGCGGATGATACTAAAATAGGTGGAATTGTGGATAATGAAGAAGGTTTTCAAAGATTGCAGAGGGATTTGGTCTGCTTAGAAGAGTGGGCTGAGAGATGGCGGACGGAGTTTAATGCTGAGAAGTGTAAAGTGCTTCATTTTGGAAGGAATAATCAAAACAGGACACACATAGTAAATGGGAGGGGATTGGGGAATGCAGTGGAGCAGAAAGATCTAGGAATAACAGTTCATCCTTCCCCAAAGGTAGAATCTCATGTGGATAGGGTGGTGAAAAAGGCTTTTAGTATGCTGGCCTTTATAAATTAAAGCATAGAATACAGGAGTTGAGAGCTGATGTTGAGACTGTTCAAGGCATTGGTGAGGCAAAATTTGGAATACTGTGTGCAGTTCTGGTCACCAAATTATAGGAAGGATATCAACAAGGTAAAGACAGTGCAGAGAATATTTACGAAAATGTTACCTGGGTTTCAGAATCTAGATTACAAAGAAAGATTGAGCAGATTAGATCTTTAGAGCATTAGAGCATAGAAGGTTGAGGGGGGATTTGATAGAGGTTTTCAAGATTATGAGGGGGATAGATAGAATTGATGTGGATAGGCTTTTTCCCTTGAGGGTAGGACAGATTGAAACAAGAGTTCATGAGTTAAGAGATAAGGGGCAAAAGTTTAGAAGTAACATGAGGGGGAACTTCTTCACTCCAAGAGTGGTAACTGCATGGAATGAGCTTTCAGGAGAATTAGTGGCAGTAGGGTCCATTTTGTTATTTAAGGAAAAAATGGATAGGTATATGAATGGGAGGGGAAATGGAGGGTTATGGGAAAGGTGAAGGTAGGTGGGACTGGAGGAGAGTACTTGGTTTGGTGCGGACTAGAAGGGCAAATTTGGCCTGTTTCCGTGCTGTAATTGTTATATGGTTATATGGTTATATGAAAACTGCAGATGGTGTGATTGAGAGCAAACAAAGAGGAGTCAGAAGGACAGTAACTTGGGTAGGGCCTGGAACATGGATGTGGTCTCCTCTACATCACAGAGACTGGGAGATGGCTTCATTGAGCCCCTCCATTCTGTCCGCCACAATAGTGTGGCTCTTCCAGTGGCCACCCATTTCAATTCCCATTCCCTTGTTGACATGTCTGTCTATGGTCCCATGAATCGTCACCCACAAATTGGAGGAGCAACACCTCACCTTCTGTCTGGACACCCGCATTAATATCTCCGGATTCTTTTAAACCACCCTTCTTCCCCATGTCACCTCTCCCACTTAGTTCTGCCTCTCTTTCTCTCCCCTTTTCCTTCTGTCTCCTTTCACAGAGCAAAATCAATTCTCACCTCTCCTCTCATCATATCCAATTAACACCTTCTGTTAGTCTGCTAGTATTCAGTTTTTATTCTGATGCCTTCCTGCTCCTTGCTTACACCTTGAGGAAGGGTTCAGTTCAGAAACGTCAGCAATATATCTTTACCTCCTCTGGACGCTGCGAGACGGCCGAGTTCCCCCAGCTTTTCTGTGTGTTTTATTGAAACAGTGATTGTCCATTTCTCTGCATGGACATATCTGACCTGATTAATCTCTCCAGCTTCTCATTGTTTGTACATGAACAGGACGGTCACTCAGCCTTCTCATCTATCATACTCTTTAGTATGGTCATGGCTGAATTGCCCCACCCTCATCTCCCCTCAGTTTCTCTTAAGAGCAGCATGGTTAGCATGGAGGTCAGCGCAGCGCTGTTACAGTGCCAGCAATCTAGTTTCGAAACCGGCGCTGTCTGTAAGGAGTTTGTACGTTGTCTGTGTGGGTTTGTTCCGGTTTCCTCCCACCATTCAAAAATGTTGGTAGGTTAATTGGATAAATTTGGGCAGAATGAGTTCATGGACTGAAAGGCCTTGTTACCATGGTGATGGGCTACATTATAAAAATTGAAATATCTTAATTCCTCCATCTCCTCCACGTTTGCTCCGGGGATAATGCTTTCCATTCCTAGTTCCCCTTCTTCGGAAGACTTGGCTTCCCCCCTACTACCATTAACTCAGGCCTCACCCACACCTCCTGTGTTTCCCACACAGCTGCCCTGGCCCCTCCCTCCCAAAGGCACAGCAAAGACAGGGTTTCCCCTTGACCTCACCTACCAGCCCACCAGACTCCACACTCAACATACCATCATCCTCTGCAATTTCTGCCACCTACTAGGGGATCCCAGCACCATCTTCTGCTCCCCTCCCCTCTCTGCTTCCCAAAGGAGGCATTGCTCCCTCCATGAGTCCCTCACCCCTTTCCATTAATCACCCTGTGGCCCGAAGAAATAGTACACTTGCACCTATATATGGCTGGCGCCAAGGTTGGCATTGCCCCCACCCCCCAAATGAGAGCCACCCACCTGCGACTCTCGCATCGCTAGTCTCCATGCGATATAAGCAGCGCATTTGTCTGTTACATCAGAGCGAAGGGGAAGTATGACGGTGGCGCGCGGAGGAGGTTCATGGCAGGTAGGCACCGCCACCCTCCCGCCCCATGCTGAGCGAGTTTTCAAACATGACATTGTGGCCCACCCACCACCACAATTACCCTAATGCCCCCTCCCCCACCGATTAGATGTGTTCTGATACTGGCCCTGCGCCCACACCTTCTTCCTCACCACCCTTTGGGGCCCCAAACAGTTCTTCCAGGTGAAGCAACACTTCACTTGTGGTCCCGATGTGGAGTCCTCTTCATTGGGGAGAATGGATGTAAAATGGGAGGCCGCTTAATTGAGAACCACCTTTCTGTCTGCTGCAACACTAGGGTCATCTCAGTGACCACCCCTGTCAATTCAACACCCCATGTCTATCCTTGTCCTGTTCACTGCCAAATGAGGGCACCTGTGAATTGGAGGAACAGCATAATCTCCAACTTGGTGGCCTCAAAATTGACTCCGCAAGTTGCCCCCCTTCCTACAGCTCCCTAGCCCCTTTCCTCATTAGGAAGAGTAGCGGGGGTCAGTCAGCTGGCCTGTCAAGCCTACTCTGCCATGGCTGATCTAATGATCGGCTAATCTCCTCTTCCCCACATCCCTTAATTCCCCGACGATGTCAAAATCTATCCAACCTTGCCTTAAATATACTTACTGAGGTTGGCTCCACTGCTTCAATGGGCAGCGAATTCCACAGATTCCACGCCCTCCGGGAAAAGCAGTTCCTCCTCCTCATCTCCGTCCCTAAATCTACTTCCCCTGAATCCTGAGGCGATGTCTCCCCCACAAATGGGAACAACTGACCTCCTCTGTCTTATCTTTGCCTTTTATAATATACCTTCTCCTGTCCGCAAGATATTCAAGTTTGAATCTTAAAAAGAGGAAGAAGGGATATGGTAAAAATGGGGCTTAAGATCAGTCACAATGGAGATGGTAGGAGGATTTAAATGGCCACCTCATGTCATTTATTGTCACCTGATTGTACAAGTACAACCCGATGAAATAGCATTCTCCAGTCCTCAATGCAAAAACACGCAGTCGCACAACCAGACATAATACACATAAGGAATAACAATAAATATCCAGGACAAGTATTATATCTATTTAAATAGATAAATATTTTTTTCTACAAATGAGTCTCGGAGGGTGAGTGTGAGCAGTTCCTTTGGTCAATCATCATTCTTGCTGCCCATGGGAAGAAGCCGTTCCTCAGCCTGGTGGTGCTGGGTCTCTTTCCTGACAGGAGTAACAGAAAGATGGTGAGCGTGGGCTGGTAGGAGACCTCAATGATTTTGCACGCCCTCTTCAAACAATGATTCCAGTGAATCATGTCAAGGGAGGGTGGGGAAGGAGACTCCAGTGATCCTCTCTGCCACCCTCATGGACCTATGGATTGACCTCCGATCCCTTTCTCTGCAATAAGCGTACCACACAGTGATGCAGCCGGCCAGGGCGCTCTCGATAGAGCTCCTGTAGAAAGAAAGTTGAGATGATGGTGGTCGGTCGCCTTTCCCGCTTCAGTCTTCTCAGGATGTGGAGCTGCTGTTGCCCCTTCCTGACAAGTGAGGAGATGCTGAGGGTCCACAATAGCTCACTTGTTAAGTGAATCCAACCAACTTGGTGCTCTCCACTCTCTCCTCTTAAAATTAGAAGAACACAACAGATCAGGCAGCATCCGTGGAAGCTGAGGGCGGAGTGTATGGTCCTGCACCAGGACTGATCTCCTGCTGTGATTCTCTGACAAAGGGCTTAGGGCCAAAACGTTGGTGACACTTAACTTCCCACTGCGTGTCCTGCTGCTGACTCTCTCTTGTGCATTGCACTCGCAGCCGCCCCCCCCCCCCCCCGCCCCCCCGGCTTCCTGACGCTCGTTGAAAGATGCGGCAGTGAATGCAAAGGAGGAATGAGCGATCTGCGCGATTCCGGGAGGGCGGAATCCAGATCAGGCTTTCCTTCGCAACCCGCCAGGTTTGCTCGTGGCTCCGGCTTCAACAGAGCACCAGGCCAGATTTTCCAACCGACCACGTTCGCCGGGGCTGCTGTATTTCAGCAGTCGGACAGCGCGGCCGTCACTCCTTGCAGCCTCGTAACGCTGTGGATCTGCCCCTCTCTCTCTGTGCCCGGCTCCCTTTGAACGTGAGAGACGCTCTCTCCCTCTTCATCCCTGTCTGTCCCTTCTTCCCCCCCCCCTCCTCCTCTGACTCCCCTGTCTCTCTCATCTCCATCTCTCTCCTCCTTCCCCAGTATTTATCTCTCTCTCTCCGTGATTCTTTCCGTTTCACTGTCTCTGCTGTCCCTCGTTTTTCCCGTATCTCTCTCTCTCCTGAACCCCGCTCTTTCCTATCCATCCTGCCTCCTGCTCTCTCTCCTGCCTCCTGCTCTCTCTCCTGCCTCCTGCTCTCTCTCCTGCCTCCTGCTCTCTCTCCTGCCTCCTGCTCTCTCTCCTGCCTCCTGCTCTCTCTCCTGCCTCCTGCTCTCTCTCCTGCCTCCTGCTCTCTCTCCTGCCTCCTGCTCTCTCTCCTGCCTCCTGCTCTCTCTCCTGCCTCCTACCTGCTCTCTCTCCTGCCTCCTGCTCTCTCTCCTGCCTCCTGCTCTCTCTCCTGCCTCCTGCTCTCTCTCCTGCCTCCTGCTCTCTCTCCTGCCTCCTGCTCTCTCTCCTGCCTCCTGCTCTCTCTCCTGCCTCCTGCTCTCTCTCCATGCCTCCTGCTCTCTCTCCTGCCTCCTGCTCTCTCTCCTGCCTCCTGCTCTCTCTCCTGCCTCCTGCTCTCTCTCCTGCCTCCTGCTCTCTCTCTCTCTGCTGTATCTCTACCCCCACCTCTCTCTCTCTCTCTCTCATACACACACACACACACACACCTACCCAGCAAGAAGCAGCTGTCTCGCGTTATTCAGGGGAGACCCTACGGATTTTTTGTTGGAAAGAGAGAGACCCGAAAGGATGCAGGCTTGGGAGGCGCGGCTCCGGCGCAGCTCCCCGGCGCTCTGAGCTGCCGTGTGTTCCGTGGAGGGTGGCCGGGCGCACCTCTCGCTGCACTCGGGAGCACATCCCCACCCCGAGCGGGCGCCGAGAAGCGGCACCGATAACAGGTTGGATTGGGGACGAGAGGAGCTGCATTTCGTCCTGTGATGCCGGCGGCGGCGGGGAACTGCGGCGGATCCGGACCGGCGTGAGCTCCGGACAGCAGCAGGTGAGCGGGGTGGTCGCGGACAACAAGAAGGGGAGGGAGGGGGTGGTTGGGTGGGCGCCCCCGGACAGACCGTCAGCACCCCTCCCATTCCACCGCTGACCACCGAGAGACCGACCGTGGGGTGGGGACAAGAAAAGGACCCTGAGGGGGGAGGTGCAGGACACCTTTTGACCCTTTTGTGGGGGGGGGGGGGCAGGTGTGGTGTGAAGGGGAAAAGTGACCCTAACATTGGGTGAGGGGGGGGAGGTGGTCGGGGAGACTATTGTGGGGCGGAGGTTGGGAGAAGAGACCCCTTGCGAAGGGATGAGGGGGGAGAAGGGGGGGAGGTAGGAGACCCTTTGGAGAAGTTGGGGGGAGGAGACCCCTTTGGAGAAGTTGGGGGGGGGGAAGGAGACCCCTGGAGGGGGTGTGGGGGGGGAGGAGATCCCTGGAGGGGGTGTGGGGGGGGTGGGAGGAGACCCCTGGAGGGGGTGTGGGAGGAGACCCCTGGAGGGGGTTTGGGGGGGAGGAGACCCCTGGAGGGGGGGTGGGGGGGGAGGAGACCCCTGGAGGGGGGGGGTGGGGGGAGGAGACCCCTGAAGGGGGGGGGTGGGGGGAGGGGACCCCTGGAGGGGGGGGGTGGGGGGAGGAGACCCCTGGAGGGGGGGGGGTGGGGGGAGGAGACCCCTGGAGGGGGGGGGGTGGGGGGAGGAGACCCCTGGAGGGGGGGGGGTGGGGGGGAGGAGACCCCTGGAGGGGGGGGTGGGGGGGGAGGAGACCCCTGGAGGGGGGGGTGTGGGGAGGAGACCCCTGGAGGGGGGGGATAGGGAGAGCCCTTTGGAGAAGGGGTAGGGGGGAGGAGAGCCCTTTGGAGAAGGGGTAGGGGGGGGGAGGAGAGCCCTTTGGAGAAGGGGTGGGGGGGGAGGAGTGCCCTTTGGAGAAGGGGTGGGGGGGAGGAGAGCCCTTTGGAGAAGGGGTAGGGGGGGGAGGAGAGCCCTTTGGTGAAGGGGTAGCGGGGGGGGGGGGGAAGGAGAGCCCTTTGGAGAAGGGGTAGCGGGGGGAAAGGAGAGCCCTTTGGAGAAGGGGTAGCGGGGGAAAGGAGAGCCCTTTGGAGAAGGGGGTAGCGGGGGGGGGAAGGAGAGCCCTTTGGAGAAGGGGTAGCGGGGGGGAAGAAGAGCCCTTTGGAGAAGGGGTGGGGGGGGGAAGGAGAGCCCTTTGGAGAAGGGGTAGCGGGGGGGAAGGAGAGCCCTTTGGAGAAGGGGGTAGCGGGGGGGAAGGAGAGCCCTTTGGAGAAGGGGTAGGCGGGGGAAAGGAGAGCCCTTTGGAGAAGGGGTAGCGGGGGGGAAGGAGAGCCCTTTGGAGAAGGGGTAGGCGGGGGAAGGAGAGCCCTTTGGAGAAGGGGTAGGGGGGAAGGAGAGCCCTTTGGAGAAGGGATGGGGGGAAGAAGAGCCCTTTGGAGAAGGGGTGGGGGGGGAAAGAAGAGCCCTTTGGAGAAGGGGTGGGGGAGGAAGGAGAGCCCTTTGGAGAAGGGGAGGGGGAAGGGGGAAGGGGACCCTTTTGGAGAAGGGGAGGGGGAAGTGGACCCCTTTGGAGAAGGGGAAGAGGGGGATGGGGGGAGGAGACCCCTTTTGAGGCGGATGTGCTGACGATGGTGGAAGGGAGCAGGGTTTCCGCACCCAAAAAAACCCATCTCCGCACCGCATTTTCTTTATTGTTTAAAAAAACACGATCAGAACGGTCAGAAGCCAAAAATATATTTGAAGAAAAATCCGCAATGGTGTCCGTAGACGGCGGCTGGTTTTGTCCCGCACCCAGGGCGAGGGACGGGTTGTGTTGCCTTGAGGAGGGAAAGGCGCCGTGGAGGACACCTGCCCCTCCGGCTGTTCAGCCCACCTCCTGCCTCCTTGCTCATGGGACGTTGAGTGTTGCTTAAGCCTGAGTTGCCCTGTCTTCTTACCCCTCCCCCTCTTCTCTTTGCCATCCACACTCTTTCCCGCGGGTTCGAACCGGCAGCGGGAATATGAGCCCGACTGAAATCGTCCTGCATCTGCCACATTGCAACGCCTCGTGATGTTTGGTGTTTAAAACCCCGTGTGTGTCGGTGAGCCTAGAATGATTGTGGGCTAATGCATTCCCTGCAGCAAGGTCTGCCTCTGCCCGAGCTGCAATATTAACAGGATAGATTTCCCCACAAGGACCTGTTTTCAAGAGGAATGAATCTGTACAATTGTTGATACGCTGGCCTTTCGCGAGAATGTTGCATTCAGCAGATCCTCTCGCGTTTAATGTGACATGCAGGGCTGTTCACACTTACAATCGCCCTGGAAGAGCTGTTTAAACATTGCAACAGCGTCTGTATCAGATTAGGGGTAAAAATGCAATTCAAAATCATGTATCCAAACGGCTTTGGGGGTTGAAGCCCACGTGTGTGTTTCAAATTTTAAAGCAGTGCTGTGCATAATTGGATGTGATGTATTGTCCTAAGAATGAGATTCTCGCTGAAAATTCATCTTGCTGCTACAATTTCATTTTACTCGATGTGGGGAAGGGAGGGGGGGGGGGGGGGCTACTTTTTGTGGCATTGTTTTTTTTTAATCGGGTGGATGGATTTCTCCCCAAAAGTGTGGCTTTGGGGTTGCAGGGGGCAGAGGGATTGGAAACAATTGCAGGGCTGCCATCTCCCAGTTTAAAGTCCACGTGCTATTTACTTAGCTCTGTGCTCAAATGCCCAATTCTGTGAGGTGCCTAGACCTGAATGGCAGTGGGCCATGATTATTATCAGTCTGGGGGGTGGGGGGGGGCGGGTAGGATGTAAGCATTCTAGAAAAAAATGGCAGTAGGGAGGAAATTAGGATATTTTTCTCCTGCTTGGGAGAAAAAATCCAGTCTTTTGAAGGGGGTGATAATTAACCCATTTGGGCAATGTGCAAGCTCCCTGCCTTCCATCTTTCGTGGGGAGTAATTCTCTGAGCGAGCTTCGTCTTGGCAGCCATGATTATCGACGTCTCTTTCTTTCTGGGTAACTTGCTCAAGGTTGTCACCTTCCCTGTCCCATTGGGGCGATCGTCTCGGGTGATCCCGAAGCCAGTCAGGGGTCTTGTGCTGAGAGTGGGGAAGACGTGTCGCAGGGGCCACCCCTTCACAGAGAGGATGAGATGGAGAGCTCGTGGTTGAGGACACGGAGGCAGCGCTCGAGGAAGCCTCCCAACCCCCTCCCCACTCTGTTTCCCGGCTCATAAAACTGAGGGTCGTGCTGTTGTATGAAAAGATTGCACCCCCACCCCGATTGTTTGGCCTTCCCCCCCCCCCACCCCCTCTCTGCCTGGTACCCACCGGAGGGGACACTTTCAGAGCTGACATCAGCCAGAACCTGCGTCACACCTGCAAGGGCTTAGAGCTGACTGTGTGAGATCTGCTCAAGAGTGCGGTGTTGACTTGGGTTCTGGAGTGGGCATCAGCAGTGAAAAAGGTTCACCGGGAGCACCATCACAAAGTGAGCGCCTGGGCTGAGATGTCCCAACCATCACCACAACACCCCACCCCCCCCCACCCAGTCACCTTATTTTTTTTTGTTTGTTCATGGCCTCTTTTAATTCTCTCATTTTTTTTGTTTGCTCTTTTAAAATGCAAAAAAACCCAAATGTGTTGCAATAAATCAGCAACTGTGTCAACACAGAGGAAGAAACAATAACCGATTAAATTGAGCTTTGCCTCCATTGCGTTTTAGAACTGACAGGTCTCAGTTCCAAGGTCTGTGTTGACTTATTTCATCCAGGTGTTTACAGTGAAGGTACATTGTCCCCAGTGCCCTTGGGCTAGAGAAGGAATATTTCAGTTGGGCTGAAACCATTGGCATCTGTGAACAACACTAACCAATGAACCCAATCTTTACCCAGCAGACTCTTCGGGGATTGGGCGAGAGGAGGATTGGCTCCCATTGTAGCCCTCCCCACCCTCTTTAAACTCGTCCTCATTGGAGCCATTTTGTACAAGGTGGATTGGGCACCGGGGCAGATTCAGGTGGCTTCCAATCTCCACCAGAGGCAGCAGGCTCCAGGGAGAAGTGAAGGGCTTGGGACCAGGTCTCTGCGCATCCCTACGGGATCGCTAGCTGTCCTCTCTGACCCAGGCCAGAAGCGTTGATGTGAAAGCAGCAGCTCAATTCTGGAGCATTGGACACGGAGCAGGGATTAGCGAAGGGAATGTTCGGAGAGGTGGTTCTAGGAAAATGTTGCTGCTCTGCAGGTATTTGAATTTTGCATAATCGAAGATTTTGCTTCTTCATATCCAGTCAGTAGTGTTTATATTCACTACCAGTTGCGATGATCTGAGCTCTGCTCATTCCCTCCATTTTCTCACTGTCTCTGTGAAATTGCTGTAGATCTGTTTCTTTCTTTGGTTTTCCCCCAACCCCCAACTCGTGCTCGGTCTCCTCCTTCCACTATGTGTGCTTGGGTGATAGGAATAGTGTCCGGGGATGCAGTGCTGCTGGGACCTCACTGGAGCGCTGCTCCAGCATCTCATGGTGGGCAGCTCCGAAACCTTCTTTGTCACCATTTTTATGAGCTCCGGCACCTAAAAAAAAATTAGCACTGCACCCCTGTCCGTGGATATCTGTGTGTGCATGACGATCTGTCTCTGCATGTGTGTGAATGTGTGTGCCATGTATATGTGTAAGGGGTGTGAGAGTGTGCAAGTGTGCATGTATATATGTTTGTGTGTGTTAGGTATATTCATGCATCGCGCGTGTGTGTGTGTGCGCAATACATGAACATAAGTGGGTGTGAAATAGGTGGACATATGCCAGTGTTTGGGAGAATGGATATTTGCATTTTTTGCATGGATGTGTGTGCCATGTATATGTGTATGGAATTTGTGTGCGCTCGTGCCCCCGTGTGTAAATTTTCCCTTGCCCATATCGCTTCAATTTCACCCCTCAACCTCTGCGCCCTTTACTCTCCATCTTGCCGCTTTTTTTTTAAGCTTTCACAGGTCTTGTGGACTTGCTTTTCGACCAGCAGCCCTTCATTTGCTGCTTTATTTTTTAACTTTGATCTCCTCTCTCCATCAGACCCTGAGGTCTACGCACTTCCAAATGGTGTGGTACTGGAGTGAAGTGTAGTCTCTGTTCAGTCTGCTGCTCAGTGAAAATGTGAGAACAATTGGCGTATTTTTAAATATTTTCCTGAGCGGTTATTTATTTTGCACTTGCTGTCGGGATATATTGGCAAAGAGCAGTCAGAATGAAGAGAATTGTGCATTTGTCATGCTCTTTGTACGTACACACATACATATAGATTGTAATGTATATTTAGAATCAGCTGGGGAGGAAATCTAATTTATTCAGAGGTTTTACAATTCAATCGGTCTCGCTATGATGAGTTGTTTTGTGTCCATCCACACTCTGTCCTTTCTATATGAGACACTCTACCTTTTATCAGCTTACTTGAAAATGTTCATAGGTCTCAGTCTGAACGTACGTAGTTTGTAGTTCCTTCTTTGTATTCCTATTTCGGGCTCTGATCCTTTGTCTGTGGCATTGTTACCCACTCTGTAACTGTGCCTCTTCCATGCTCCCGGTGCATCTACAGTTCAGACTGACACCTCTACCTCTCCCTCCCTGGCCAAATATGTGTATGTAATGTCTATTTTTTCATGGTGGTATTGCTGTTCTTTATCTCATTCCTTATCTCTCTATTTCTCTCCCTATCATCACTTCTCCCTGTCCAACCAGCTCTTTGCCTTTTTTTCACTCTCACCCCCGCTCCCTCCACCCCCGCTCCCTCCACCCCCCCGCTCCCCTCCACCCCCCCTCTCCTCCACCCCCCTCACCCCCCCCCCTCCACCCCCGCTCCCTCACCCCCGCTCCCTCCACACCCCGCTCCCTCCACCCCCGCTCCCTCCACCCCTCACTCCCCACCCCCGCTCCCTCCACCCCCGCTCCCTCCACCCCCGCTCCCATCCACCCCCGCTCCCTCCACCCCCGCTCCCTCCACCCCCGCTCCCTCCACCCCGCTCCCTCACCCCCGCTCCCTCCACCCCCGCTCCTCCACCCTCACCCCCGTACCCACCACCCGCTCCCTCCACCCCCGCTCCCTCCACCCCCTCTCCCTCCACCCCCGCTCCCTCCACCCCCCGCTCCCTCCACCCCCGCTCCCTCACCCCCGCTCCCATCCACCCCCGCTCCCTCCACCCCCGCTCCCTCCACCCCCGCTCCCTCCACCCCCGCTCCCTCCACCCCCGCTCCCTCCACACCCGCTCCCTCCACCCCCGCTCCCTCCACCCCCGCCTCCCTCACCCCCCGCTCCCTCCACCCCCGCTCCCTCCACCCCCGCTCCCTCCACCCCCGCCCTCCCCCCGCTCCTCACCCCCGCTCCCTCCACCCCCGCTCCCTCCACCCCGTCCTCCACCCCGCTCCCTCCACCCCCGCTCCCTCCACCCCCGCACCTCCACCCCCGCTCCCTCCACCCCCGCTCCCTCCACCCCTCCACCACCCCGCTCCCTCCACCCCCGCTCCCTCCACCCCCGCTCCCTCCACCCCCGCTCCTCACCCCGCTCCCTCCACCCCCGCTCCCTCCACCCCCTCCCTCCCTCCCCCCACCCCCGCTCCCTCCACCCCCGCTCCCTCCACCCCCGCTCCCTCCCACCCCCGCTCCCTCCACCCCCGCTCCCTCCACCCCCGCTCCCTCCACCCCCGCTCCCCTCCACCCCCGCTCCCCTCCACCCCGCTCCCTCCCACCCGTCCACCCCCCGCTCCCTCCCCCCCCAACCCTCCACCCCCGCTCCCCATCCCGCTACCCCCACTCCCCGTCCCCCAATCCCCGCTCCCCCCAATCCCGCTCCCCCAATCCCCGCTCCCCCAATCCCCGCTCCCCCCCAATCCCCGCTCCCCCAATCCGCTCCCTCCCAATCCCGCTCCCTCCCAATCCCCCGCTCCCTCCAACCCCGCTCCCCTCCCCAATCCCCGCTCCCTCCCAATCCCCGCTCCCTCCCAATCCCCGCTCCCCTCCCAATCCCCGCTCCCTCCCAATCCCCGCTCCCCTCCCAATCCCCGCTCCCTCCCAATCCCCGCTCCCTCCCAATCCCCGCTCCCTCCCAATCCCCGCTCCCTCCCAATCCCCGCTCCCTCCCAATCCCCGCTCCCTCCCAATCCCCGCTCCCTCCCAATCCCCGCTCCCTCCCAATCCCCGCTCCCTCCCAATCCCCGCTCCCTCCAATCCCCTCCCTCACCCTCCCAATCCCCCGCTCCCTCCCAATCCCCGCTCCCTCCCAATCCCCGCTCCCTCCCAATCCCCGCTCCCTCCCAATCCCCGCTCCCTCCCAATCCCCGCTCTCCCTCCCAATCCCCGCTCCCTCCCAATCCCGCTCCCTCCCAATCCCCGCTCCCTCCCAATCCCCGCTCCCTCCACCCCTCCCTCCCAATCCCCGCCTCCCAATCCCCGCTCCTCCAATCCCGCTCCCTCA
>NC_091471.1:256119329-256206829 GCF_036971445.1 Narcine bancroftii
TTTTATTGTCATCTGATTGCACAAGTACATCCCGACCAAGCAAAGTTCTCCGGTCCTCGGTGAAAAACAAGCAGACACACAATCAGACATAACACACATGGAGACAAACAATCCATAACATGGACTAGTATTCACATATGCAAATGTTTTGTGAATATGAGAGTCTTGGAGGGTGAGTGTGAGCGTTCCTTTGGTCGTTCAGTGTTCTCACTGCCTGAGGGGAAAAGCCGTACCTTAGCCTGGTGGTGCTGGCTCTGATCCTCCTGTATCCTCCGTTTGAAGAGTGCGAGGGGTCCTCAATGATTTTGCACGCCCTCTTCTGACAACGATCCCGGTAAATCACGTCGTTGAGGGAGGGAGGGGAAAGGGCATCGTCATGTTCTAAAGTTAGGTGGAGTGAGCGCAATGAAAAAGATGTCAAGACACATACTGGATGGTGGGTCAGTGGTTGACTTTTTTTTTTCGGCGGCATTGGTGGGGGTGTGAGGGGGAGGAGGGGGTTAGGCATTAGACTGCTGCGGGGGGGGTGGGGGAGGTGGTTGGCAGCAGCATCGGATCGAGGGGGAAGATAAAAGATGCCGCTTTGAAAAATTTGCTCACTCCCCTGCAACCCCACCCACAACCATCTCCAGCTATGTCACTGAAAAGGGGAGTATAGAGCTCAAGGTACCCGCTTTACAGGAATGAACCTCTGATTGCGACCACTTAACCTCCATTTCCTCCTTACCTCCAGCTTTGAGTAATTAACTGCACTGTTACTGCTTCACCACAAGGCATTTTCTTCCTTCTCACTGTTACCCCGTCAACGCATCCTCTTCTGTACTATCTCTCTCTCTCTCTCTCTCTCTCTCTCTCTCTCTCTCTCTCTCTCTCTCTCTCTCTCTCTCTCTCTCTCTCTCTCTCCGGGGTCCTTTGAGATATCATGCAGCACAGGGTGGGGCAGTGTTGCTGCAGCCCCGGAATCTGAGGTTCGGATCCACTGCCATCCTATACCCTCTCCCTATGGCCTGTGTGGAGTTTCCTCTGGGTGTTCGAGTCTCCTCCCACGATCCAAAGATGTACGGGCTTAGCGGGTGAATTGAGTGCATGTGGGCGGCGCAGGCACGTGAGCCAGAAGGTTCCGTAACCATGCTGCATCGCTAAGTGATATCTGGGCTTGTGGACTCCTCGAATACTGTTCACGGCCGACACCCCGTGGTGAGGATGGTGATTAAGGATTATCATTTACATGCATAAGTGCGATGTAGAAATCCAGCAAAATTCTTTCTCTTTGCAACTGCACAGGCATGTAAAATATGCCAACTGCGTGATTGAAATGACTACAATATTCCAAGACAGGAATCTGGATCAATAGAAAAGGTTATATTGGCTGTGTGGGTGTAATTGGGTGGCATGGGCTGGATGGGCCTTTTACTGCAATGGATGTCTTCATTTAAAAAATAATAAATGAAAGGAAGACAAGTATACATTCCCTTCTGCAATCTCACAGATTGAGCTGGTGTTGCAGACAAAGATGGTTTATCCGTCTGCTTTTCGTGGTCTGTGGTTGCGGGTTGGAATATTCATTCTTTCGTGGAATAAGGGCATCCCTTTTTTGTGTTTTTATTACCTAAGCTGTTGAGGGCAGGAAATATTGGAGGGACATGAGCCATGTGTAGCTAACTGGGGACGTACTTGGTCAGCATTGAGGTTGGGCTTGTTTTGGTGCTGTTGAGCCCTGCGGACAGATCTTTCATCGACCTCAAGAAGCTGGTGGGATCCAGGGATGGTGAAGGAATGGGAATGTACTTCCAGAGCAGGGCATTTGGACAAAGTCTGTGACTTTGTCTTCCAAGTTTGTTAATTGCAACAGAGAGGCGTCGAGCAGGACCTTGTTTCCAATAAATGCGAGTGAGCCTTGCAAGGTGCAGCTCCCATTGAAGCCCCATACTTGACAGAGCTTGCAGTGCAGTGACTCAGGGGGTTGGGAGGGGGCATGAAAGAAAAAGGGAAGAGAGAGAGACAGGGGAGCGAGACAGGGGAGCGAGACAGGGGAGCGAGACAGGGGAGCGAGACAGGGGAGCGAGACAGGGGAGCGAGACAGGGGAGCGAGACAGGGGAGCGAGACAGGGGAGCGAGACAGGGGAGCGAGACAGGGGAGCGAGACAGGGGAGCGAGACAGGGGAGCGAGACAGGGGAGCGAGACAGGGGAGCGAGACAGGGGAGCGAGACAGGGGAGCGAGACAGGGGAGCGAGACAGGGAGCGAGACAGGGGAGCGAGACAGGGGAGCGAGACAGGGGAGCGAGACAGGGGAGCGAGACAGGGGAGCGAGACAGGGGAGCGAGACAGGGGAGCGAGACAGGGGAGCGAGACAGGGGAGCGAGACAGGGGAGCGAGACAGGGGAGCGAGACAGGGGAGCGAGACAGGGGAGCGAGACAGGGGAGCGAGACAGGGGAGCGAGACAGGGGAGCGAGACAGGGGAGCGAGACAGGGGAGCGAGACAGGGGAGCGAGACAGGGGAGCGAGACAGGGGAGCGAGACAGGGGAGCGAGACAGGGGAGCGAGACAGGGGAGCGAGACAGGGGAGCGAGACAGGGGAGCGAGACAGGGGAGCGAGACAGGGGAGCGAGACAGGGGAGCGAGACAGGGGAGCGAGACAGGGGAGCGAGACAGGGGAGCGAGACAGGGGAGCGAGACAGGGGAGCGAGACAGGGGAGCGAGACAGGGGAGCGAGACAGGGGAGCGAGACAGGGGAGCGAGACAGGGGAGCGAGACAGGGGAGCGAGACAGGGGAGCGAGACAGGGGAGCGAGACAGGGGAGCGAGACAGGGGAGCGAGACAGGGGAGCGAGACAGGGGAGCGAGACAGGGGAGCGAGACAGGGGAGCGAGACAGGGGAGCGAGACAGGGGAGCGAGACAGGGGAGCGAGACAGGGGAGCGAGACAGGGGAGCGAGACAGGGGAGCGAGACAGGGGAGCGAGACAGGGGAGCGAGACAGGGGAGCGAGACAGGGGAGCGAGACAGGGGAGCGAGACAGGGGAGCGAGACAGGGGAGCGAGACAGGGGAGCGAGACAGGGGAGCGAGACAGGGGAGCGAGACAGGGGAGCGAGACAGGGGAGCGAGACAGGGGAGCGAGACAGGGGAGCGAGACAGGGGAGCGAGACAGGGGAGCGAGACAGGGGAGCGAGACAGGGGAGCGAGACAGGGGAGCGAGACAGGGGAGCGAGACAGGGGAGCGAGACAGGGGAGCGAGACAGGGGAGCGAGACAGGGGAGCGAGACAGGGGAGCGAGACAGGGGAGCGAGACAGGGGAGCGAGACAGGGGAGCGAGACAGGGGAGCGAGACAGGGGAGCGAGACAGGGGAGCGAGACAGGGGAGCGAGACAGGGGAGCGAGACAGGGGAGCGAGACAGGGGAGCGAGACAGGGGAGCGAGACAGGGGAGCGAGACAGGGGAGCGAGACAGGGGAGCGAGACAGGGGAGCGAGACAGGGGAGCGAGACAGGGGAGCGAGACAGGGGAGCGAGACAGGGGAGCGAGACAGGGGAGCGAGACAGGGGAGCGAGACAGGGGAGCGAGACAGGGGAGCGAGACAGGGGAGCGAGACAGGGGAGCGAGACAGGGGAGCGAGACAGGGGAGCGAGACAGGGGAGCGAGACAGGGGAGCGAGACAGGGGAGCGAGACAGGGGAGCGAGACAGGGGAGCGAGACAGGGGAGCGAGACAGGGGAGCGAGACAGGGGAGCGAGACAGGGGAGCGAGACAGGGGAGCGAGACAGGGGAGCGAGACAGGGGAGCGAGACAGGGGAGCGAGACAGGGGAGCGAGACAGGGGAGCGAGACAGGGGAGCGAGACAGGGGAGCGAGACAGGGGAGCGAGACAGGGGAGCGAGACAGGGGAGCGAGACAGGGGAGCGAGACAGGGGAGCGAGACAGGGGAGCGAGACAGGGGAGCGAGACAGGGGAGCGAGACAGGGGAGCGAGACAGGGGAGCGAGACAGGGGAGCGAGACAGGGGAGCGAGACAGGGGAGCGAGACAGGGGAGCGAGACAGGGGAGCGAGACAGGGGAGCGAGACAGGGGAGCGAGACAGGGGAGCGAGACAGGGGAGCGAGACAGGGGAGCGAGACAGGGGAGCGAGACAGGGGAGCGAGACAGGGGAGCGAGACAGGGGAGCGAGACAGGGGAGCGAGACAGGGGAGCGAGACAGGGGAGCGAGACAGGGGAGCGAGACAGGGGAGCGAGACAGGGGAGCGAGACAGGGGAGCGAGACAGGGGAGCGAGACAGGGGAGCGAGACAGGGGAGCGAGACAGGGGAGCGAGACAGGGGAGCGAGACAGGGGAGCGAGACAGGGGAGCGAGACAGGGGAGCGAGACAGGGGAGCGAGACAGGGGAGCGAGACAGGGGAGCGAGACAGGGGAGCGAGACAGGGGAGCGAGACAGGGGAGCGAGACAGGGGAGCGAGACAGGGGAGCGAGACAGGGGAGCGAGACAGGGGAGCGAGACAGGGGAGCGAGACAGGGGAGCGAGACAGGGGAGCGAGACAGGGGAGCGAGACAGGGGAGCGAGACAGGGGAGCGAGACAGGGGAGCGAGACAGGGGAGCGAGACAGGGGAGCGAGACAGGGGAGCGAGACAGGGGAGCGAGACAGGGGAGCGAGACAGGGGAGCGAGACAGGGGAGCGAGACAGGGGAGCGAGACAGGGGAGCGAGACAGGGGAGCGAGACAGGGGAGCGAGACAGGGGAGCGAGACAGGGGAGCGAGACAGGGGAGCGAGACAGGGGAGCGAGACAGGGGAGCGAGACAGGGGAGCGAGACAGGGGAGCGAGAATTTCCTCGGACTGCAGTTCCACCTGCTTCTCTGCAGAGAATCTGCCTACCTCCCCAAACTCTTCAACCAAATTTAAATTGGTGATACAGGAGACTGCAGACGTTAGAATCTGGGCCAAAACCAAAATGGTGGAAGAACTCAGTGGGTCAGCCAGCATCTGTGGAGGCAAAGGGAGATTTGAGGTCCTTGGTCCTGATGCAGTCTCAACCTGAATTGCCAGCCATCTCTTTGCCTCCACAGATGTTGCCTGGCCTGCTGTGTTTACCCAGTAGCTTGTTAGTAACTTGGTCCTTTTACTACCAGGTGTGGAATGCAGCAGCCTTGAGTCTCTAAGCCCCGCCCTGGTATCCCCGCAAAGTCTTAGCCTAGCACAGTTAGCGCAGAGGTTAGCCCAGCAATGCGGGTTCAAATCTGGTGTTGTCCATAATGGGTTCTTTACGTTATCCCTGTGACCATATGGTTTCCTCCAGGTGCCCACGTTCCAAGGGCATAGGGTTCATTGTTAACATTGGGTGTATTTGGGCGGCACAGGTTCATGGGCCGAAAGGGATGTGTTCAGTTAAACCTGGGCTTGTACTCCTCAAATCTGATCATGGTCCAATAGATCCCATGGTTAGCAGGTGATTAAAGGTTATTGTTATATTCCTAAGTACAGTGTCCAAATGCACCAATATCCTTATTTGCTGCAGGTTCATATAAATGCACCAATTACAATCATATAAATTAAATTGCCATGATAATGCAAGGCAGGAAAATCGATAGGTATAAAAGGATAAATAAATAAATATTCTCAGCTGCAGTTCCTGCAAGAAAAGAGAGTGACATTTCAACAGTGCAGACAAATTATTGTTGTGGTCTCGGAGTAGTTTATGGTGAGAACAGGAAGAGGGAGATTTGGGAGCCTGAAAACAGTTGGATAAAAACTGTTCTCTTATATTTTTACAAATTTTCAAGTCAAACGGTGCCAAAGACTAAATAAATTTCTGAAAGGAATACCTCCATTCATAGCTATTGCATCTCCGCTCCCCCCTCCGCTTCCCCCCCCCTCCCTTCCCCCCCCCTTGGGAAAAGCAAGAAAAGTAGAAAAAGAACAGAGAGCGAGACTAGACTAAAAAAGAGGAAAAAATGAGAGGTCCACCTTTCGGGTCTTAAATTACCCAGAGACCTGGAGGAGGGGTGTTGACGGGGAGCTCCGAAGCAAAGCAACTTGCCGTAGATATGTCTGCCAAATGTTGATTTAAAAACATCATATTTGTTCCTCAAACTGTATGCGGTCCTCAAGGGGAACACAACTTTGCATTTCTGCATTCCAGCGTGCCATTCCTAGACAGGATTCAGACTTCCAGGTAACCCCTATACATTTCCAGGCTACTGCTAATGTGATCTTTATAAATTGCGTTTGAAATAAAAACTTCTTGGATGGTGACCATGGTGGTGAACCAGCAGGGGGGGATGTCTTGGGCGTGAGGGCCCGCACAGGCAGCGAGCTGTGGCATTGCGGGGCAAGGAACCCACACAGGCTGTGGGGCTGCTGGTGTCTTGAAACCGATGGATGTGGAACAGGGAACCAGGTATCAGAACCGGGATTCGAGCGGGCGCTGAGGGAAAGGAGGTCCCTGGGTGCTGAAGGCTTCCTCATCGGGTTTGGGTGACTGATGATTTGGACTGAATTCCTGGTGAATTCCTGGACACTCAGTGTCTCTGGGTTGGGCGGGTTGGTGGGCTGGGAGACAGAGACATTCTTTTGTTTCTCTTCTGTCTGTGAGGGGCACCGTGAAATCTTTGCCTGACTAAAGGCGATTTTGTGTAGTATTACATTTTTGTTGTATTACATGACAAAAAATAATATCTGATTCGAGGCGTCAGACTTTAGGGATGAGAAAAATTAAGCTCCAAGTGTCTGAAGCCCTGACCCTTGAGTGAGAAATATTCACGAGCCTAATGTCTGGTTACTTCGATGCAAACGTGTTTGTGACCTGATCAATGCTTTGAAGACCAAAGCAATAAATTGAAACACATGGGCGGCTGTGATTTTTATTTTATGGGCTCTATTTTATTTCATGAGTCAAAAAAAATCACCAAATTAAATTTGGCTATAAAATACATGAAATGAGAGCTGCTTGTGTGGATAGAGGAAGGAGGGTGTTAACTCTTTCCCTCCCTCAAAGATGCTGCCTGCTGCCAGGGCCACTCAGTCTTGCCCTCGGAGTGGAAACCAAGCAAGGTGATTTGTTCCCGACCCCCACCCCCCATCCGAGCTTCCCCAGGAAGGGAAACGGGGTAATAGCGAATGCCGGGAACATGTCCCAATGCAGCACATTGATTTTAGCAGCTGCTTTAGATCCCAAGCTCTGACAATAAATGGTTTTATTTTGTCAAACTTCCGTACCTTCAGGCGGAATTACATCAACCTCAGGTCCATCACCTCTTGGTTCAAGAATTGCTTTATTTTCTCTGCGGCTATCAAGTTCTTGAACCTTCTCTAACCAGAACCATAAACCAGTCCAGCACCTCTGAAATATCTGTGTGTGCCACACTACAAGGTCCTGGTGAGACAGCGTCTGGAGCATTTCTTGTCTCCTTACTTGAGGAAGGCTTTGGAGACAGAGCAGAAGAGGGTCACCAAGTTGATTTCGGAGACGAGGAGAGGTTGAGTCGTCCGGGACTGTACTCACTGAAATTTAAAAGAATGAGGGGGTTTTTACAGAAACGTACAAAATGATGAAAGGCATAGATAAGATCGAGGTCGGTAAGCTGTTCATATTGGTGGGGGAGACTCGAACTAGGGGACACAGCCTCAAGATTTAGTAGATTTAGGACGGAGATGAGGAGGAACTGTTTCACCCAGAGGGATCTGTGCAATTCACTACCCATTGGAGCAGTGGAGGCAACTTCTTTTTAAAATATTTTATTGATTTTAATAAATAGGTTATACAAACAAAAAGGGTAGAATTCAATAAGATGATATGGACAGTTACACAAACTAAATAAAATATTCTGTACAACACTAACATACATAAATTGTAAATCGTATCCATAATTCATATTCTAAATAGTAACACTTTTTTAGAAAAAAACTCTAATAATGCAAATAATAAAATGGAAAAGGAAAGAAACTCCAACCCCGTACTGAACCGCGCTGCTAGATATGACTGGTATTAAAAGGAAAATGAAGGTAAAAATATATTATCTCAGGAAAGTGGAAAAGATACAAGTCAAACAATTAAATTACTTTGGAGTAAAATTATAAAGTAAGAGAGTGATTCATAATGACCCCCTATAATGTCTGGAATCTTCTATCTGAATTATTAATTGAATAATGAATCTTTTCCACGTTCAAACAGGACATGATGTCACGTAGCCACTGATCATGAGTGGATGGGGCAGCATCCCTCCGTCCAAGTAAAATCGCACGCTTCACCAAAAGAGAGGCAAAAGAAATAGCGTGTCTTTCTGAACCCGAGATAAAGAAGAATCACCCACACCCCCTGTTGTTCCAAAGATAACTACCAAAAGATTTGGTGTTAAATCTATGCTGGAAATGTTTGATAGAGTGTGGAAAACCTCTCCAGTACTTCTCTAAAATAGGATAAGTCCATAACACATGAATTAATATCGCTTCTCTGCTCTTACACCTGTCACACCAGGGGGTAATATTAGAATAAAAATGAGACAATTTTGCCTCAGACAAATGCACTCTTTGTACCACTTTGAATTGTAATAGACAATGTCAAGCACATAACGAAGAGCTATTAACCAACTTAAGAATTGTGCCCCAATCCCCATCCGATATAGTCAAATTTAAATCCTATTCCCAAGCATTTTTGATTTTAACTAACGAAGTCTGTTTTAAATATAACAATTTCTCATAAATAATAGATATTGAATTTTATGAGAAGACATTTAAGCTTTAAAAAAAACTCATCTACAAAATTTGATTCAGACCTTCTTGGAAAATTAGAAACGCGATTCGAGAAAATGCTGGACTTGCAAATATCTAACGAATTAAGATTTGGCCAGGTTAAATTTAGCAGTAATCTGTTCAAATGATGCAGAATATCCATCAATGAACAGATCCTTAACGCTTTGAATCCCCTCTCTATAACCGCCTTTGAAAAATATCATCATGTAAAAATGAAGAGGGTTGGAAAAAAGTGATTGGATAACATTAGGATTTGAGAGAGAAAATTAAGAAATGCAAAACAGATCATTAAAGCTTTGAATACCATCTCTGAAAAATATCGGCATGTGGAGAGGGTTGAAAAAATGTGATTGGATATGATCGGACTTGAGAGAGAAAAATTACGAAATGCAAAATGTTTTTTTTAATCGTGCCCAAATTCTCATAGAATATTTAACAATTGGATTGTCTATTAACTTTGATTTTAAACTACCTCTAAATATATTTAAGAGACGGTTGGATAGATTTTTACATAGTAGGGGAATTAAGGGATATAGGGAAAAGGCAGGTCGGTGGAAATGAGCCGATCATCAGATCAGCCACAATCTCATTGAATGGCGGAGCGACGGGTCGGATGGCTGACTCCTGTTCCCATTTCTTATGTTTGTATCAATTTCATTATGCTTTCTTGCATGAGCTACAACTGAAGATTTATTTATCTATCTTTTTATATCCTCTTTTTCTGTCTTGGCATATTATGGCAAACTGTACGATTTGTTACAGTACATATTGCATACCTGTGTTGGCTGCCGCAAAGAAGAATTTTGGCACGTGTATACTTTACTTGTGTATATGACAATATATGCTCGTTTTCAGTTTTGTTTCACTGGCTCTGCATTTAGCAATGGGGAGGGAAATTAGGCAGGTTCATAGTGTGGTTAAGAAGGCGTTTATTGTGTTGGCCTCCATTAACCGTGGGTTTGAGTTCAAGAGTCTTACTGCTCTACAAGACCTTACACCCCACTTGGAATATTGTCTTCAGTTCTAACTGGCTCACCACAGGAAGGAGGTGGATGCTGTGGAAAGGGTGCAGAGGAGATTTACAAGGGTGTTGCCTGGATTGGAGAGTGCGCCTGATGGTTGAGGAAATTTGGTCTTTTTGAAGTGTCAGAGGATGAGGGTGACCAGCTAGAGGTGTACAAGATGATCGAGTGGATGGCCAGAGGCTTTTTCCCAGGCCTGAAATGGCTAACGTGAGGGGGCATAAATTTAAGATGCTTCGGTGCAAGTACAGGAGGCATTTAGGTTTTTCCACGCAGAGAGTGGTGGAATTTAAAAAAAAATGCAGCAGGGAAATTCCAGATAGTTGGTAGAGTAGGTTGTTAGGTTGGAACAACACTGTAGGCCGAAGGGCCTGTGTGGCGGTCTGTTATGCTCCATGATTTGTTGTGTTTGTGATCAATGCTAGAAGCATTGGAGAGTTTAACTTTTTTTTAAACACCGGCATTACTGCAGTAGTTTGCAAGCCTTTTTTGTTGCTTGTGTCCACTCCATCAGAACCTCAACAGGAAGGTAATTACAGCCTCTCTTCATTTTGGATAAATGATCTCTCTCCAGATGCAAAAACAAACGGAGACTGACCTTCAGTCACACATCTCTGCCAACATATGCCTCGTACCAGTAGTTTTAAGAAGATTTAGGGTGATGTCAAAATCAAGACTTGTATTTACAATGAACCTTTTATGACATCGGAGATAACACAAAATATTTCACAGCCAATGAAGTAACTTTTCAAGCAGAGTCACTGTTGTAATGTTGGAAAGAAGGCAGCCAGCTTGTTCAGAACAAGCTGGTATGGATCATGTGTTTTATTGATGTAGTGAACCAGACCATGTCAGATTGCCTTCCTGATTTAAACATCCCATTCCCTTGTCCATTGACCACACTCAAGAGAAATCGGGCAGCGTGAACATTTTATAATGATACCATTGTCACCAGCGGGACGTGCTAATGTTAATTTTAGCTCCAGAATCAACAAGGCTAGTCAATGATGTCAGAGCTACTCCCTTTCTGACCCAGAGATTCGGGTTAAAACATGACCTCGGGTGGGTAACTGTGAGGGTTTCCTCTCCCATCCCAAAGAGGTCGTTTAACTGGTTGCTTTGAACTGCTCCCCCCCACCCCCCGTGTGGTTGATTGTTAGCATCTGGGATGCTTTGACGAGATTAAAGTTTAAAAAAAACACAACACTGGAGAAACTCAGCAGGTCAAATGGTGGATGTCATGTAGTAATGATAAAGATACAGAACCGAAGTTTCGGGCTTGAGCCCTTCATCAAGGTGTGAGCAAGATGTCGGCAGGTGCCCGAAGAAAATGGTGGGAGGGAGGGGCAGGCGGTAATAGGTGGATAAGGGAAATAGGAGGAGGGGGGGATGGCTCTGTGAATGGAGAGGGAAGAGGTAGCGAGTTGGAGGGGATGGGGAAGAGAGGAAGTGGACTAGCAGAAATCCCTTCCACAGGACCCGACCCAAGAAGAGAATTTCTGTGCTGATGAGAGTCCAAGGAGAACAAATCAGGATTAATGTAGGATTAGTGAAGGTGAACCTATGGCTTTCTCAGAGCTTAAACTTCCTAAAGATGTTGAGGAAGGCAAGGCTAGTGGCCTCCATCTTGACAACATTTTACAAGAGCACAACTGAGAGTGGCATCATTGTGTGGGATGGTGGCTGCAAAGCATTGGAGCAGAGGGGAATACAAAGGATCATCAAAATGGCCGAGAAGTTCCCTTTCCTCTATTGGCATTTACCAGGAGCTTTGCTTAAATAGGGCTCGAGGAATTATTGAGGACCCCTTCCCTCCGGTGCACAATATCTACTACCAACAGGAAGGAGGTACCGAAGCATCAAAAACAGCACTGGCAGGCTGGGAAATGGCTTCTTCCCGCAGGCTGTGAGATTGACGAACGATCTCCTGCACAGAGTTATGATGCGGTGTGTGGGCATTTTTGAGCGTGTACATGTACCACGGTCTGGGAAAAAAACGCTGTCTTGTTGGATGATAATGAACTTGAAGTGCAGGTGTCTAAGAGAGAGGGAATGGTTCTTTTTTATCTAGTCTAGAGCAGCGTTTCTCAACCTTTTTACTCTTGTGGAACCCTTGAAATAGTTTTTGTCTCAGGGAACCCCTGCATAAAAACTAATTATATATCATTATTAATATCTATCTCTTATATATTTTTATTATGGTAAACATTATATATATTTTTTTGGATAGCCTGTTTAAGGAAAATATTACCCCTTTTTATGTCAAATTTATTGGTAATGCAAAAAAAAATCATACTGCTCATTTATGAGGACCTCACACCGAGGTTTTCATTTTAAATAAAATAAGAGGTTGAAGTCTTTATTATAATAACCAAGGATTTTCCAACAATATGCCATCCGTGTATAGTAAAATTCCAAGTATAAAATTAAACAAAAATTACTCAAAAATGCATTACCCTATTTATCGCTGTTTCTCGCGGAACCCTGGTTGAGCAACACTGGTCTCGATGTTCAACCATATGATGCTGGGAGACTTCACATTTCCTCAGCAGTTAGATGAAGCAAATTAGAGCTTTTAATGTACAGAGTGAAGACTTGGATATTTGCTCTTTCCCCTGATTGCAGATATCCAATGGCCACTTGCAGAAGTATCGAGGCAGTAGAACCCAGTTACATCAACCAGCCCTTCTTGTTCGGATGCAAGCAAGGCTCTTTTCACGCACAAACTGTCTCTGACTGAACCCTGCCTTGTGGATCACAATCCCTTCATTTGGTTATCACGAACGGTACCTCCCTGGTGCAGAATGGTTCTTGTAGAACTCCCGAGTTGTCCCTTCACTTGCTCCTCTGAAACCTTCTCTACCTCTCCTAATCCATAATTCCTCCTTCTTCTCTTTCACCGCCATCTCCCCACCCCCCCCCCCTCCATGATGATCCTCTTGCCTGCACTCCAAATAACATAGTGCAAGCCACACCATGATGTCATGACCTTTGGAAACAAGCTTCATAACATGGATCTTGAAGAAGCGCTCAGGCCTGATACATTGCTTATATATCTTTGCCTCCTATGGATGCAGCAGGATCTGTTGTGTTTCTCCAGCAGTTTTGAGATCTAACCGCACCAATCATCTAATTTTTCCCTACCTCACACCCATAACCCATTTTTCTTGCATCCACAATTATCACTCTGCTCATTACATTTGGCCTCGCTATCTCCCAAGGTCCCTCTGTTTCCGCCTCCTCCTGGTGTTTGTTAAAAATGAGGATCATACAGTGCAAAACAGACCCTTCAGCCCAACCTGCTCATGTTGGTATTCTAGGCTGGTTTCATTTGCCTACATTTGGTCTTCTTGGTTCTAGCCATCCAAAAATCTGTCCAAATGTCTTTTAAACACCCATTGTGGCAGGTTCCACAGTCATCGCCAGATACCTCCTCATCTCTCCATATCCTACCACACCTTCCAACCTAACTTCTTCATCATCACCAGTTCTGACAAGTGGATGAGTCCACTGTCCAGCAACTCTTTGCTCTTCATTTTCCACAACTTTCTGGGAGCTCTTTGCTCAACGATTATTGGGACATGTTAAAATTTTTAGACATATAGCACGGTATGGCCCATGAGCCGTGCCACCCAATTGACCTACAACCCCCGGTACGTTTTGAAGGGTGGGAGGAAACTGGAGCACCCGGAGGAAACCCACGCAGACACAGGGAGAACGTACAAACTCCTTACAGACAGTGCCAGATTTGAATCTGTGCCGCTGGCACTGTAACAGCATTGCGTTAACCGCGCCGCCCATCTCTCAGTGGGAAAACTTAGTTTTCAATGACTCTGGCACGAGATAAAAATGAATGATGTGAACAAAGTGAACATGCCCTGCCATTATCAGTATCCGTGGGACCCTGCCACTGGACAATAAGAGGGCAAACCCAAGAGGTGACTGTATTGGAGGTGACAGTGTGATCCTTGATCATTCACTGTCTCTAAAGGGATTTTCCTTTCTATCTTGTCTTTTGGAAGGTGGTACATGAGTGCGGCAATTTCTTGCCAGCCTTTCATGACCAAAAGAAACCTTCTCACTGCACCTTCAGAATTAAGATTTATTATCATAAAATTTGGTGTTTAGTGGCAGCGTCAAAGTGCAGACATACATATTATAACTTTACTATAAAACATACAATAATAATAAAAATAAAGGTGCATGAAAAGTCAGGCCCTGTCATTGGTTCAATGATCATTCAGGAATCTGATGGCAACAGGGAAGAAGCTGTCCTTGTGCCGTTGAGTGCTCGTCTTTAGGCTCCTGTACCTTTTCCCCAATGGTGGCAGAGTGAACAGGGCCTGGTCTGGGTGGCGGGGGTCTTTGAGGATCTAAAATAAATCTAAATTTAAATCCTTGAAAGGAGTGAAGTACTAAAATCTGCAGATGCTGTGATTGCGGTAAAAACACTGAAATGGAGGCAGTCTCACAGCGTCCATAGGAGGTAAAGATATTTAACGAACGTTTTGCACCTGAGCCCTTCTTTGATGTATGAGAGACTTGTTTCCAGTGATGTCTGATGTGCTCCTTAGGTGTTTCATCAGAGGGGCGCAGACTAGGGGCTCTTGCGTACAACAGGTTGAGCTGATACTCCATGTTGACGAGCGGATGCAATCACGAAGAAGGCTCGCCAGCGGCTATACTTTGTGAGTTGTTCGAAGTGATTCGGTATGTCACCGAAGACTCGAGCACTTCTACAGGTGTTCAATAGAGAGCATTCTGGCTGGTTGCATCACGGTCTGGGATGGAAGTGCCAAAGCTCAGGAAAAGAAAAAGCCCCGGAGGGTTGTTAACTCAGCCTGCGACATCACAGGCCTCATCAAGGACATCTGCAAAAGGAGATGTCTCAAGCCCACAGCCTCTACCCTTAAGGACCCCCACCACCCTCTTCACACTGCTACCATCAGGAAGGAGGTACAGGAGCCTGAAGACAAACACCCAACGGCACAAAAACAGCTTCTTCCCCTCGGATTTCTGAATGAGCAGACTGTCTGATTTTGTGCATTCTTTTAATTTTTTTATTTTTTGATGAGTTAGTTAACATGAATACTTGCAGTGTGATGCTGCCACAAAACTACGAATTTTGTGACTTATTCGCAGCAATAGATTCTGATTCTTAATTCATCAACTTGCCTGGTCCTCATCTGAGGACTTTTCAGCTTTACTTTCTCTGCCCAAACCATTACAGATCTAAGGTCATCCTAGAGGATGTAAAACCATATCCTTTACAACTTGATGCTCTTTGGGAACAGGTTTTGGACATTGTCACATGGGTTTACTTTCTCTGCTTCCCCCCCCCCCCCCCCCCCCCCGCAAGCTACCTCTGTCTCACCTGGGACATGTTCCTACTTGAGATCCACTGCCTACTGTCTTGACCCCTGATCCCCTCTCTTTGGCATGCATTCAGATGGCACTTGGTAAAGGCAGATCTCCATTTCACCGGATTTACCAGCTCTCTCATCGCCGGTCTTCCACCCTCCGTCAACACACACTGACGCTCAAGCCATAACCTGGAGTGCACCAATACTTTGCCCATCCGTCCCTTCCTCGCTCACCCCCCCCCCCACCCCTGACTTCCGATTCCTCTCACTTCACCTTGCACCTCAGCAGTTCAAGAAATACAATCACTGTCACCTTTTCTAGGAAGGCCCGTAATATCTCAAGTAAAACATGAAAGTCTGCAGACACCGTGATTTAAAAACACAATGCTGTAGATATTCAGCTGGTCAAACAGTGTACTTGATAAAGCAAATATTACCAATGTTTTGGGCCTGAGACCTTCATCAGGGTAGGAGCTAAATATAGGCAAGTGCCTTAATAAAATAGAGGGGGGGAGGTGAGTATCACAGACCCACAGGCAGGAGGTAATATGTGGTTAAGAAAGTCACTTCAATCAGCTCTGCATTCTGGGCGACACCGTCGCTGTTTTGCACACCAGCTGCTATGAGCAAAGCCCAACCAAGGCTCTCCGCTGGCTGAATATTTGCTCCCATCTTCACCCAAGGTTTATGTGCGACTTCAGAGAACATTTACAATTTTAAACTTGTGTATTTTTTTTAACCTATTGTTGTATTCTTATTTATTTTAATTTTTTTAAATGCATTTTCCATTTTATTTTGCCTGTTGCTTGAGGCTGTCGATTATCAATGGCCAGGGATTTTACTGCACTTAGTTTAAAAAAAACCCTCAATAATTGAATAAATAGTTGAAATAAAAATTGATAATAAGTACAAAAGATGTATAATAAATATTTACAGTTAGATTAATGGGAAAAAGTGATTTTTCAAGAGTGAAGACAGTATTTTGGTTGGCGTAGCAGTTAGTGCAATGCCTTTGCATGCCAAATCCCACACTGTCTGTAAGGAGTTTGCACGTTCTCTCTGTATCTGCGTGGGTTTCCCCGGGGATTCCGGTTTCCTCCCACTGTTTATAACCGGGGGTTATAGGATAATTTGGAGTAAATTGGGTGGTATGGACTGTGCTGTATGTTTAAATTTAAATTTATAGCGGTTGCTGATCAGTGCAACAAGGGGAAGTTCAAGAGCCTGATAGTTGTTGGAAGGAACGTCGCGGGGAGGGGGGGGGGGGGGAAGCAGAGAAAGTAAACCCATGTGACAATGTCCAAAACCTGTTCCCTGAAGGTAGCAGTGAGAAAAGGTTGGGACCTGGGTGAAGGGGTCCTTTGTGGCTTCTTGAGGTAGTGCCTTGCGTAGATGTCTGCAACGGATGGGAGGTCGGAGCCTGTGATGGATCTGGCTGTGTTTGTTCCCTTCTAGAAGCCTTTTGCATCCTGGGCTTTTGAATTCCCAAACCAAGCTGTGAATCAACCAGCCAGTGGAGTTTCCACGGTGCACTTGTAGAAGTTTGACAGAGAAAAGCATGACAATCTGTAGAAGTGAAAACACAACTCTGGAGAAACTCAGCAGGTCAAACATTGTCCTTTATGTAGCAAAGATAAAGATACAAAATGAACAGTTCAGGTTTGAGCCTTTCATCAAGGTCGTAATTTCAACGACATGCCAAATCTTGAGACTCCTTAGACAGTAGAGGCTCTAATGTGCCTTCCTCATGGCTGTCCTGAGTTCCTAGCTACAGGAGAGATCTTCTGAAGTGTGCAGATTCAGGAATTTAAAGTTTCACGCCCTCTCCACATCAATCTCATCAATAGGGACAGATATGTGGTGTCTCAGCCTAAGTTGAACTTGAAATGGGAACATTTTCCACTTCGATTGGTTTATGTACCTCACTGTGGAATGAGTGAACAGCTCAGTGACTCTGGGTGGAGCACCTCTGCCTCACACCTCCAGTGACCCAGCCCATCCCTGACTGCCAGGTGCTGTCAGCGTGGAGCTAGCACGCTCTCCCTATGGGATTCCAGTTTTCTCCCACATCCCAAAGTTATGGGTTAATTATCTGTTGAGAATTGACCCTGAGTGTGTGAGTGAGTGGAGGGAACTATGGGAAAAGTAAAACACGGGAGCAATGTAAATGGGTGCTCAGTGGTAAGTACAGACTCTGTGGCTCAATGGTCCATGATCACCTATCTTCCCTGGTCATCGCATTTGCCCCTCACCCCCTTTATTCCTCATGGCCTCTCAACAAATCTACCCTGACCATCTGAAAACCCATTTTTCTAACAACTCCGCCTTTGGAACAGCCTCCATCAAGTATCTCACCCAATCCTTGACAGTGCTTTTATTGACATACATTTATGTACAGGCCTCAGCTGGGTGAAGGAGTTTTGGGTGAATCAGAATTTATTTGCAGTGAACATGACACAAAATTCATCGCAGGGCAAATATTGCAAAAAAATTACATTTTTAAAATAAATAAATTAGCGCTAAAAGAGGATAAAGATGATGCAGTGTCTGTGGTTCATTGTCCGTTCAGAAATCTGATGGCAGAGGGGAAGAGGCTGTTTTGTATCACAAGGTGTTCGTCTTCAGGCTCCTGTAATCCTCCTTCCCAATGAGAAGAGGGCAAGGCCTGGGTGGTCAGGGTCCTTGAAGATGGGGGCTGCTTTCTTAAGACAACGCCTCTCATGGACATCACTGGCGAGGTTCACAACTCTCTGCAGCCTTTTCCTGTCTTATGCATTGGCACCTCCATACCAGAAAAGATATATCAGCCTGAAATGTCGGCAATATATCTTTGTTTGGCCCAGTTCCTCCAGCATTTCAGTGGTTTTTACTGCATTCACAGGGTCTGCAGACTTTTCGTGTTTCAAAAGATGCCACTAAATGTCAAGTTCATCCTCCCCCCCCTCTCCCCCTCTCTCCCCCCCCTCTCTCCCCCCCCTCTCTCCCCCCCCTCTCTCCCCCCCCTCTCTCCCCCCCCCTCTCTCCCCCCCTCTCTCCCCCCCTCTCTACCCCCCCCTCTCTCCCCCCCCTCTCTCCCCCCCCCTCTCTCCCCCCCCCTCTCTCCCCCCCCCTCTCTCCCCCCCCTCTCTCTCCCCCCCCTCTCTCCTCCCCCCCCTCTCTCTCCCCCCCCTCTCTCTCCCCCCCCTCTCTCTCCCCCCCCTCTCTCTCCCCCCCCTCTCTCTCCCCCCCCTCTCTCTCCCCCCCCTCTCTCTCCCCCCCCCTCTCTCTCCCCCCCCCCCCACTCTCCCCCATTTTCTCCCATTGAGCCACATACAGTATTACACTAAGGTTGTTCTGTTGTTGCTCATTAGGTTTTAGGTTTTTTTGCAGCGCTCTCTTTGTTTAGCTTGAATGTTGTAAGGGGATACCATTGCCTTGGCAGTGCATGGGTTTACAGCGGAAGGCAGGATTGCGAGACTGGTGATGAAACCTGGTTACAATTTTGGAGCCAAGCTCTCAAACAAGTCCCTCCAGCACAGCTTCTCGCCTGCCGCCGCAGCATCCTCCCTCACCACTAGGGGCAGAGCAGCCCAGCAAACGGAGTCTGCTCCAGAACTCCCACCAAGCAGAACATTTCAGCTTTGAATTGTTCTCAATCCGCTCCCATCTGTTGAAGTTTCATTCTGCTGTCTGGTTGCTAGAAGCTGACTACTTTTGACCAGCTGCCTTGGCTTTCATGAACGTTGTGTGAAGAGCGCTTCTTCTGTTTGTACTTCCTTATCCTTCCTCACTTGTGACAGACAATGAATTCTCTGTACAAGAGCACATTTAGCCTGGAAAGGTTTTTTTTCACCCTTGTAGGAAGGGCTTGTGATTCCAGAAAGTCTATCGTTCACAGTTTTGGTCACCTAACTACAGAAAAAATATCCGAGCCTCTTTTCCACTGGCATCCCAATGAACTGGCCATCCAGGGTCTCTGGATAGGAAGCCCTTTGTGCCGTTTCCACCAGGCCACCCTTAACTGGGAAACTAATTGCTTTTCCACTGAACACACTCATCACCGGGGATCGGTTCGACCTTCGACTAGAAAAGGGTGACTTTCTGCTGTCCCTTTTCCACTGGTTTTGTCAGCAAATGCCAGGGATCTGAGCAGGGGTCGAGGTAGTTAATACCCAGTGTGAAATGACGCCGGCATTCGGACAATGTTCCTTTTCCACTGGACCCTGCCCCAGTTAATTTCTGGGACAGCCAGTGAATAAGATTGAAGAATGGAGATAAGGTCTACTAGGATGTTGTCGCGCCTTCAGGAGCTCAGTTATAGAGAATGGTTAAACAGGTTAGGACATTATTCCTGGAGCATCAGAGATTGAGGGGAGAGTTGATGGAAGTAATTAAAATTAGGAAGTGGATAGATGGGTTAAATGCAAATAGGCTTTTTTCCACAGACATTGGGTGGGAACAAGAACCGAAGGACATGGGTTAAGGGTGAAAGGGGCAAAGTTTAAAGGGAACTTGGCTCTTTTTAAAATATTTTTTATTGATACGCAGAAAGGTATAAACCAGTTAATGGTTACATAGAATGAATAAATCATCCATACAGCAAAACATACATAAATTGTAAATCAAAAGTATAATTCCTTTCTTGTTAAAATATTTAAAATCTTATCTAAAGCATTACATTTAGAATTAGCGGTGACCATTAAAGATTTCATTTATACAATATTCCAATTATATTTAAGAAATTTTCTCAAAATGGGAACTGAATTCCAAACTCCAAATCATAATCTTCAGATGTATTAAAATTTAATAATGAAAAGAAAGTGATTATATATTAAGAAATACAATCCAGAGGAAAAAAATGGAAATGGAAAAAGAAAATATAATTTCTTTTCAGGTCAGTTATATATTTTTTTTAAAAAATCATTTTTTTTTAAAAAGGAATTTACAATTCTCAAATATTATCTTTACATTCTATAATTTTCAATTAAACAAAGATTTATCTAATATGGTATCAAAAAAGGAGAGTGGGAGGTTGTGGAACGAGCTGCCAGCTGAAGTGATGACTGCAGGCTCGATTTTGACATTTAAAAACAATGGGAGAGGTAGGGAGGGCTATGGACTGGGACATGGCAGAATAATCACTTGGCACAGACTGGAAGGGCTGAAGGTCCTGTTTCTGTGCTGTGGTAGAAGGCGAGCACAAGTATTGGGAGTGAATGGTGGGGGGAGAGAGGCTGCCAAGCTAAGCTATCAGTATAAACAGAAAGAGAGATGTGTAAGTTACACACATAATTGGGGGAGGAAATCGCAGCCATTATAGCATCCGGGTGTAACAAGGATTCCCTACCTCATAGACTGCCCCAACTCCGCGCTCTCAGCAGTAGTCCAGCCAAGTGCCCTGCATTGACTTGTGGAGGCCCCTTCAAATCTCTGCCTTTTTTGGCACTCGTGGCACCCTGCCATTGACTTTGCTCCACCTTCCTCCCGTGCCAGTTCCACAACTGACCCCGCTATTCCATCAGCCCCCGGTTTTGTCCATGGAGGAATTTTACAAGCAGAGGGCGACGGAGATCTGGAACTAGGAAGAGCAGAGACCCTCTGAACCGTCACTTGGGGTGCACTCTATTGGCCATGGCAGAGAAGGTCAGGGAGCAAGCGCTGGTAATGGGATTAGTGCAGACAAGTGTTTGATGTTCAGTGTGGATCTGTGTGACTCCACAGCTCTGTAAAGTGTCCGGTACATTCAGGGGGGAGAAAAAAGTAATTGCATAGCCCAGCTTTAATTCTGAGAATTCATCATTCCACCACCCCGCCCCCCCCCCCCCCCCCCACCCCCCAACACCCAGCTGCATGCCCTGTTCCCCATTCACTTCCTGGCCGCCTCATTCAGAATTTATTGTGATGAACTTGTCACAAAATTCCTTGTTTCGCAGCAGTATCACAGAGCAAACATTTATATAAACCACCTTTCAAAATAAATAAAAATAGTGCATGAAAAAATCCAAGTCAGGCAGTGTCTGTGGTTCATTGATCATTCAGGAATCCGATGGCAGCGGGGAAGAAGCCGCCCTTGTGCCGCTGAGCGCTCGACTTTAGGCTCCCGTACTTTTTCCCTGATGGTAGCAGAGTGAAGAGTGGATAGAGGCTGCTTTTTTAAGACACTACCTCATGTCGATGTCCTTGATGAAGGGAAGTCTTGGTGTCCATGATGTCACAGGCCAAGTTAACAACCCTCTCGAGCTCTTTCTTGTCCTGTGTATTGGCACCTCGGTACCAGACAGTGATGCATCCAGCCAGAATGCTCTCCATGTAGATGGTTTTGAGAGTCTTCGGTGAGATAACCGTATCTCCTCAAACTCCTCACGAAGTATAGCTACTGGTGAGCCTTCTTCGTGATTGCATCGATGTGGATCATTGCAAGAAGGATGTGGCCACTTTAGAGAGGGTGTAGAGGAGAATCACCGAGATGTTGCCTGGATTAGACAAAGTTTCTTGTGAGGCAAGGTGAACACAGCTGGGGAAGATGATCTCTTTGGAGTGAAGAAGCTTGAGAGGTGACCTAATAGATATCCACAATATGAGAGGGACAGATAGGTGGACAGTCAACACCTTTTTCCCGGGTGACAGTAGGAAAAAGGAATCTCCGGGTTGTCTGTGATGTCATGTATGTGCTCTGACAATAAATCTGAATCTGTTCAGATAGGTCTTGGTCCATCTCAGTACTAGAAAACCAAACTTCTACCCTTTACGAGAGCCATCTCCAGAGGATGCAGCATATTCACGTCGCGTAACATTTTTTTTCATGTCATTGGTGGGAAAGGAGTATGGAAGAAGCCAGATAAACTTGACAGCTTCACAGGGAAGGGGGCCCGTAAACTTTGAGCAGAGTCCAAGGGGGCCAGAGCCAAAAGAAAAGGTTGAGAATGGCTATTCGATGAGACGAGGCAGCCACCTTGGCCATGTACAGTGAACCCCTGATTTAACGCAAATTCGGATATAGCTCGATGAGTCATTGGACTCATGGCACAATATCCGCACGTGGAGGGCCTGTTGGCGGGCTGATGATGCTTCAAACACAAGTACTGGACCATTGGGCCAGGTAAGTGTGTCCTCGCATTGCAGAGAGTTTCGAAGCACTCCGACACAGAAGGGTCCCAGCCCAGCGAGGGTTGAGTTCCCCTGTCCGCCACTTGTAACTCTGACCAACTGTAATTCTTGTTACTTTGAAGCTGCTGGGCAGAGTTGAGCTGTGAGCGTTTAGTGTGGCTCACTTTGTTTCCTGTCGGCAAAATTGCCATTTCTGGCTTACTAAAAATTGATTTATTTTAATTTCAGTTGTAAGAACGATTTATTGAAATCCTGTTTAGTGCGATGTAGCTTTTTATTGCAATGATATTTTATGGACCCCAACGATCTCATTACAATGGGGCCACTCTGTACCCTGATAATAGCATGAGACTTGATCGTCGCTGTGGCAACATACCAGGAGCTACTCTTCAAAGTAAAAGGACAAAATGTTTTTATAATTAACCATATAACCATATAACCACTTACAGCACAGAACAGGCCAGTTCGGCCCTACTAGTCCATGCCGTAGCAAATCCCCACCCTCCTAGTCCCACTGACCAGCACCCGGTCCATACCCCTCTAGTCCCCTCCTATCCATGTAACGATCCAGTCTTTCCTTAAATGTAACCAATGATCCCGCCTCGACCACGTCTGCCGGAAGCTCATTCCACATCCCCACCACCCTCTGCGTAAAGAAATTTCCCCTCATGTTCCCCTTATAATTTTCCCCCTTCAATCTTAAACCATGTCCTCTAGTTTGAATCTTCCCCTTTCTTAATTGAAAAAGCCTATCCACATTACTCTGTCTGTCCCTTTTAAAATCTTAAACACCTCTATCAAGTCCCCTCTCAATCTTCTACGCTCCAGAGAAAAAAGCCCCAGTCTGCACAACCTTTCCCTGTAACTCAGACCCTGAAATCCTGTCAACATTCTCGTGAACCTTCTCTGCACTCTCTCTATTTTGTTTATATTTTTCCTATAATTTGGTGACCAAAACTGTACACAGTACTCCAAATTTGGCCTCACCAATGTCTTGTACAATTTCATCATAACCTCCCTACTCTTGAATTCAATACTCTGATTTATGAAGGCCAACATTCCAAATGCCTTCTTCACCACACCATCTACCTGAGTATCAGCCTTGAGGGTACTATTTACCATAACTCCTAAATCCCTTTGTTGCTCTGCACTCCTCAATTGTCTACCATTCAATGTATATGACCTATTTAAATTTGCCTTTCCAAAATGTAGCACCTCACATTTATCTGTATTAAATTCAATCAGCCATTTCTCAGCCCACACCTCCAGCCTTCCTAAATCACCTTTTAATCTACGGTAATCTACCTCACTGTCCACAACACCACCAATCTTTGTGTCATCCGCAAACTTGCTTATCCAATTCTCCACCCCTACATCCAGATCGTTAATATATATATAACAAATAATAGTGGACCCAGGACCGAACCCTGAGGAACTCCACTAGTCACCGGCCTTCAATAGGACAAACAATTTTCTACCACTACTCTCTGACACCTTCCATCCAACCACTGCTGAATCCATTTCACTACCTCCTTATTTATACCTAATGCCTCCTCCTTTTTTCCTAACCTCCTGTGGGGAACTTTGTCAAAAGCTTTACTAAAGTCCAAATAGACAACATCCACAACTTTCCCTTCATCAACCTTTTTTGTAACCCCCTCGAAGAACTCAATCAGGTTTGTCAAGCATGATCTACCCCTGACAAAACCATGCGGAATACTCCCTATCAATCCCTGTACCTCCAAAAATTTGTAAATAGCATCCTTCAGAACACTTTCCATCAACTTGCCCACCACAGACGTCAGACTTACAGGCCTATAATTCCCAGGTTTGCATTTGGACCCTTTCTTAAACAGAGGAATCACATGCGCCACCCTCCAATCGTTTGGTACCAACCCCGTGGCCAGTGACATCCTAAATATCTCTGTTAATGGCCCCACTAACTGTCCACTAGCCTCCCTGAGTGTCCTAGGGAATATTTTGTCCAGTCCGGGAGACTTATCCACCTTTATCTTTTTTAACACAGCCATCACTACCTTCTCGGTTATCCTTATATGCTTCATGACCTCCCCACTATTTTTATTTACTTCAACTGTTTCAACATTTTTTTCCCTAGTGAATACCGAGGCAAAGAAATCATTCAAAATTTCCCCCATTTCCTCAGACTTCTCACTCAGCCTACCCTCGCTATCTACAAGGGGTCCAATTTTATCTCTCACTAATCTTTTACTTGTAATGTACTTATAGAGACCCTTTGGATTTATTTTTACTCTGTCAGCCAAAGCCTCTTCATGCCTTTTTTTGGCTTTTCTAATTTCTTTCTTAAGATTCCTTCTACACTCCTTGTAGTCCTCCTTCAACTTCTCAGCTCCCTGCTCTTTATACCTCTTGTACACCTCCCTTTTTCTCCTAACCAAATTTCCAATATTCCTCGAAAACCAAGCCTCCCTATGACTTCCAGCCTTTCCTTTGATCCAGACTGACACATAACTACTCTATACCCTCAAAATTTCTTTTTTGAATATCCTCCATTTTTCATTAACATCCTTACCTGAAAATATCCTGTCCCACTCAATACTCCCCAAATCCCTTCTTATTCCTTCGAAATTTGTTCTTTTTCAATCCAGAACCTCAACTTTAGGCCTCTCCTTGCTCTTCCTTAAAACTACCCTAAAACTAACAGAATTATGATCACTAGACCCAATTGGTTCTCCAACATTAATGTCCGCTATCTGACCTAGCTCGTTCCCTAACCGGAGATCCAGTATTACACCATCCCGAGTCGGTTCTTCTACTAACTGATTTAGAAAACAATCCTGAACACATTTAACGAACTCCAGCCCATCCAGCCCTCTAACCGTATGGGTATCCCAATCAATGTGTGGGAAGTTAAAATCTCCCATGATCACGACCCTATGATTTTCACACATATACGTTATCTCCCTACAAATTTGTTCCTCTAATTCCCTTGGCCCATTAAGGCAAAAAAAATGCTGGTAGCATTCAACACACAAGGTAGCATCAGGGGGAAGTCAAAAGCCCATCATCGGAATTGGAATTTATTGTTATAAACGTGTCACAAAATCCATTGTTTTGTGGTATCATCACAGCACAAATATTGTTCGAAATTACACCTCAAAATGAATAAATAATGCAAGAAAGAAGAATAAAATGAGGTAGAAATCTGACAGCAGAGGGGAAGCAGCTGTTCTTGTGCAGCTGAGTGCTCTTTCTCTCCACGGTCGCTGGCTGAATGCTCCAAACATGTTCATGCTTCGGACTTGCGGCTCCTGCAATAATTTTCATTCAGTCAAGATCTTTTGGGTGATGTTCTCTTCACCGTTTGAAGGCAAACTGTGTCGCAGTGAGTCGATTGTTGGGCAGTTGAGGTGAAGGTGCTGAGTTTACCATCCCCTTGTGTCCTGTGGCCCTGGGGCAGTGCCCAAGGGCTGCTGCTGGTCTGCGCAGAAATCCATATTTAATTTCTGGAGATTTCCTTGCTTGGCATCGATGAAGTGTCCCCTGCTTTGGATGAGATTGTGCTGCTTTATCCTGGAAGGATCAATCCCTCCCTGCCGGATTCTGAACCTGCAGCTGCTTAACTTTCGACGAGCATCTGCCGAAGAGATTTACCATCAGTGCCACGCAAGGGAAGACGTTCTCCCTGCTCGCTGCGGCAGGTCTGTCTGCTCTCTCTTCCTGCATTGAAATAAGCACCCTGCACCCTCTCAAGTCTGTCCCCCCTGGTCTACACGCTCTCCTCTTCACCTTCTTCTGCTCCCAGCTTGGTGAATTCCGATCAGCTATCCTCTCAGTTGACTATTCTTTTCCAACGGCTACCATTTTGGTGCACCATCACTATGGTAACATACTGAGAGCCTTGATAGTTATGGTGCTGAACTGTGACCCTTCATGGTCACCATGGTACCAAATTATGAGTTGGTAGTCACCAAGATGATGGTTGATGGTTATCAGGGTACTGAACCACATACCTTGGTTGTCACCTTAGCAACATACCATGAGCTTTGATCATTGCTCTGATATAGTACGGTGAATCTTGTTGGCCACTATGGTGAGATTGGATATAAATGTCATTCATTTCACCACAGAGAAGGAATGTCCTTGTGCATTCCCTCCACGCTCTTTCTATCAGTGACTAACAAGGCCAACCTTGGAACCATGGACTCTTCCACAGATGTGCCTGATGGTATGTGGTTGGTCAGTGAGGTCACCACACAGCGTTCCACGGATGTGCTTGACGGTGTGTGGTTGGTCAGCAAGGTCACCACGCATGTCTTTCCACTGCTGATGCAAAGTAAAAAGGGTACGTGTGAGTGAGAGTGAATGTGGATGAGAATCGCAAGATAAGATTGGGGCGGAACGTTTCGCGAAGCAGTTGGTCCAACACTGTTACAGCACCAGTGCTCGGGGTGGAATATTAGAAATGGTGTATTGAACAGGCAAATGGGCCTAGCCCAGAGTGCCAAATAGGCTAGCATGGATGAGTTGGGCTGAAGAAAGCCCTGTTCCATGCTGTCTGAAAGGTCACGTGAGTGGAGGCTGGTGTCGCACACTGAAAACACAGATAGAATCTCCTCCTGTAGTAACCACTGTCACTTCTGGGCACCACTCAAGCAGGAGATCTGGGCAAGAGGCTTGTGCTCCCTCAACCAATCTCATCTGTTGGAGAGTAGGAGCTGGAAAAAGACTTTTGTCTATACATTTTAACTACACTATTCTCTAATTCCTGATATCTTGCCTGAACACAGAATCTTCAGCTGTTCCCTGCCAATCTCTCACAGTAGATTTTATTAAAAATCCACCCCTGAAAAAAATTACCTCAGATGCTTGAAACGTGAAATTAAAAGAGCAAAGAAGGGTGAGAAGTGATTTAAGTGGTCTATGAGGGTGGTCAGCGGCATCTTTTTCCACAGGGCAATAGTAGCAAACACCAGTGGATGCCTGTTCAAAGTGAAGGGAGGGAAGCTTAGGGGAGGTGTCAGGAGTAAGTTTTCTATGCAGAGAGTGTTGCAGGAGCCTGGAATGCCTTGCCAGGGATGGTGGTGGAGGCTGGGACAATAGGGGCATTTAAAAGACAGGCCCATGGATGAATAAGGGATTATGAGGTCGAGAGGTTTTAGTTTTTTTTGAGTTGGATTCCATAGGTCAGTACAACATCATGGGCCGAAGGGCCTGTACTGTGCTGTAATGTTCTATGTTCTAAATGCTGGAAATACTCACCAGGGCAGAGTTAACGTTTCAGGTGGAAGACACTTTTGTTCAGTATTCACTTGTGGTATCTTTGAGTGGAATCCTTACTGCTTCTCTCACCATGGATGCTGGCTGACCTGCTGAGTGTTTCCAGTATGTCCTGTCCTTGTGCCTCCCTTGGTCGCCAACACTAAGGGTTTGGCCCGCCACCATCCTGAAGGAAACAGAGTGAAATGGAGAAAGTCTGTTGATTGCAGTCCAATGCACACAAAACGTGCTGGAGGGACCCAGGTTTCGAATCCGGCACTGCCTGTAAGGAATTTGTACGATCTCACCGTAGACTGCGCGGGTTTTCTCCGGGTGCTCTGGTTTCTTCCCACATTCCAAAGACTTATGGGGTTGGTAGGTTGATTGGTCACATGGCTGTATTTGGGCAGCATGGGCTTGTGGACCAGAGGGGCCTGTTACCATGCTGTATCGATATTTTAATAATTCAAATTAAGAATTAAAACTCCCCAGCTGGATTCTCTCACCACCCACTGACATGCTTGGGGTACCTTGCAGGAGATGATTGACCTACTGACCCACACAGCATTGGGGGTGGTGGGGGAGGGTTAGGAAGGTCACAGGAAGAACGTGCAAACTCAACATAGATAGTGACTGAGCAAGGGTGAGTTGCGAGATCGTGGGTCCGTCACCACACTAATCCAGCTGCCCTTAGAAGCTTGTTAAATCTGTCCCAGGTGAGTCCTCCTTCCTTCCACCAGCCAGACTTTGTGAGATATGACACCCCTTCTCTCACTATACTCCACACATCTCGGAAACCAGCAATTATAATCCAAACTGCTGTGCCTGAATGCATCCTGGGGATTTACTGGTGAGAGGGAGCTTCTGTTTTTTAGGGGCTGCTTGTGTTGCGATGGGGTCATTGTGGCAATCCCACCACTTAAACCTGCAGCACGTCCACAGCACTTGGCACCTGTATCTGCAAAAATTAGCATCGAACCCGGAGAGTTCACAACTGCTTGGAGGCCCATGGTCACTCCAGTTTTGTGAGTTGGAAGTGAATACAGTAAAAACCCTTGGTATCCAGCTCATATAGTGATTGGTAGATGCCAGATAAGCGAGTTTTCCGGTTGCTTGATACTCCCTCTTAAAATGTCTTATTAAGAATAAGCAGTTTAAAATATAAAATACTGGACTGTACTTGCATGAATATATAAACCTTAATGCATTTTACTTTATTTTCAGTCACATTCTGTGAAAACATTTAATCATCGCTGCATCTGCAGGTCCACCCCCTCCACGAAGCCACTCGAAAGACGAACAATAACGTCATAATTAACCCCCCCCCACTAATCAGGTTAAACCCTTACTAATATACTTAATAGGATACTAATAAAAAACTAAGCAGGGATGAGGAGACACTTTAAGGGAGTTGCCCCAACGGCGAGCGGCATCAACCAGCTCTTCATCCTGGGCGACGACGCTGCTGTTTCACACAATTTTATTCAAACAGCTGCTATGAGCAAAGCCTGACCAAGGCACTCCACTGGCTGAATATTTGCTTCCATCTTTACCAAAGATTCACGTTATTTCAGAGAACGTTTATTTTTACAAGTTAAAATTTTTATTTATTTGAAATTCTACCTATTTATTTTTGTTGATTTTTTTTTTTGGCTGGTTGCTTGAGGTTGGCAGTGCATGAAATCTGGATAACAGGGATTAACTGTACCTGCACCATAAATCCTGGGCCTGCAGATATTAGCCATCCCCAGGTAACGAGTATGTTCCACTCTCCAAGGCCTCCTCTCTCGGTCGATTTTTTGATCATAAGTCAAAAGGACATTAAAATTACCTGTGCCGGTAACCCACACATCCACAGTATTGTTGCAGATGGCAACAAAAGCAAGGCGGACAGATAAGAAGGGGCAACTATGAAAGATGGAGAGAGAAAACTAGTTCTGCCATTTGTGGGAATCAATCTAAGCATGTATTTCCAATTTATTGTCCTGACATGTAAACAAATTAAGGAATATAAACGAACTCTGCAATACAGAGAAAAAAAATCAATATCTGCCTCCACCTCCTCAGTGAGGACATTCCTGACTCCAAGAAATCCCCTCCCAACCTCTGACAGCTCACCTCAAACCTTTTTTGACTCCCACCATGGGCAAAATAATTTTGTCTATCTATCCCATTCTCTCTCCCTCATTTTTATACACCACTGTCAGGGCGCCAGTCAGTCCCCTCGACTCTGGAGAAAACAAGGTCAATCTAATGCAGTCCCTGCTGAAAACGAACGCTCGCTTGTCGGAAATCTCCTCTGTACTCTCTCCGCTGCCTGCAGACATTGCTGATGTCCTGATCCTCTCTGGGGGGTGAACACAGAGAGGAGAAAAACAAACAACCCACAAGGTGTTCCAAAACACATTTTCCCACCCGATGGCCTGTGCTCCTCCCCCTGCTTGCTCCTTCCTCCCTCCCCTCCCACCATTTTATTCTTTGCTTATACCTTGACGAAGGGCTCAGGCCCAAAGCGTTGGTTACCCTTGACGACCTGTACAGGCTGAGTGACCTGCTGAGTTCCTCCCATACATTTGTGTTCTGCATTCGACCCCATTGTCTGCAGACTCTCCTGTTTAAATCCTTGCAGCTTTTTGAAAAATAAGGATAGAGCTAAGCAATTTTTAATTTAAAAAAAAATACAGCACGGTAACAGGCTATTTCGGCCCTTGAGTCCGTGCTGCCCAAGTCTACACCCCATTAACCTACACCCCCTGGTATGATTTGAATGGTGGGAAGAAACGGAGAAAACCCACTCAGACATGGGGAGAACTCCTTTGAGACAGTGTGGGATTTGAGCCCAGGTCTGGGCCTGATCGCTGGTGCTGTTGAGGCGTGGTGCTAACTGCTACGCCGAACATGCCGCCTTGTTTTGTATTTGATCCAGCAAACTCCCACAGTGTGAAGATTTTGTTCGGAAGATTCAAAATTCTTTTATTGTCACATTTTAAAAAAAATTTAAAAATGTAACATTGCACAAAATTTTTTTCCAATAAGGCAGATGAAGATTCGCCATCAACACAAATTGCCCGGTTCTCTTTACAGGGAGAGAAAGAGATACACCCCCAGAATTACTGAGCGGCCATGGAATTTTCTCCAGCACTCTCACAGCTCCACAACCAACTAGTCTCCAGTCCAACCTGAGCTCCAGATGCAAACCTCTAAGGTGATCAGGAAGCCCTCAGCACCTATTTGCTTCCTGGTTCCAATACCCAGTAGGCCTTCGGTCAATCTCGAGCCAGTCTCCAGCAGCCCGCAGAGAGCCCCTCACTGGTCAGTCGCAGTGTTACGGACCTGAGGGTCATCTCCTTTGCTTCTCCTTCTCATACAGGGGTGGTCCTCTACTTCCCCCGAGTCTGCAGCCCATTGTGGCCGCTGTCCTGGTGATGGGCCGCCAGCTTGGCCCCAGCCCCCACTGTCACAGGATTTTGCAATGAACCACGGTTGCTCCGTTGATAGTCCATTGAAAACCTACCCGGATCCGACGGCGGTCAGACTGGGTGGTTGAGCCCCGTGGTGGAGCGCTGTGTCAGCAGGTTCAGGGAGTGCCGCAGTGTTTTTATTGTCTAATAGTGAAAATTCAAGGGCACAGGAATAAAAAGTCACCACTTTGCCAGGGTTCATTTATTCTCTCTCTCTCTCTCTCTCTCTCTCTCTCTCTCTCTCTCTCTCTCTCTCTCTCTCTCTCTGTGCCCCCTCCCTCTCTGTCCTGTCTCTCTCTCTCTCTGTCTTTACCCCCACCCTTTCTCCCTCTCATTCTCCCCCACATAAAAATACTGATGAACACGGCAGATCACGCAACTCCTTCATAGGAAATGCAATATCCGTTGCAATACTGGGATCCCCCAGTGGCCACCCATTTCTAGACCCCACCCCATTCCCATTCCACCATGTCCGTTCACGATCTCATGCACTGCCAACCTGCGACTACCCGCAAACTGGAGGGACATCTCCACCTCATTCCATCTGGTTCCCTCCAACCAGACGGCAGGAAGCTTTGTTTATGTGTTATGCAGGAAACTCAACCTGTACAGCAGTTTTACCTGTTTCCGATTTAAACCCCGCCCCCCCAACCACATCTCTCTCCCTTTCTCTGTATCCTTTCCTCCAGCTCTGCATTCACCCTCCCTCCCCCAATGAATTCTCACCTTTCCTCTCTCTTCCTCCATCTGTGTCCAATTATCCCCCCGCCCCTTCTTCCCTCCTCCACCCCAGCCTTTTGATTCATATCTGCTTTTCACTCATAAGGGCGAGACCGCAGTAATATATTTTTTTTATCTCCTATGGATGCTGAGGATACTGAGGTTCTCCAGCATTTCTCTGTGGTTCCTTCAATCCCAGTGGTTCCCTCCGACCAACACGGTTTTCTTGTGTGTTTACACTTCCTGCTGTATGAGTTGCCTGGATAGCACACAAAACAAAGCTTTCTGCTCTGTTGTGATGCGGGTGGCAATAAACAAACCAAAATTCAAACCTTTTGCACCCCGATTGGAGAAGACGGGTGTATTGTTGTTTAAACGTGTTATTCTTGGAGATGGCAGCTCCTTCAGTCGCCTGGAGCCTCAGGCTAAATTTTGCGTTCGTGTCTCTGGAATGGGATTTGAACTCGTGACCCGCTGGTTCCCAAGCAAACCTCACTGCAACTGTGTCACAGCTGACACCAGAAAGAGGGGCCTGAGGGTCCAGGGTGGTTGGGTGCAGATGTCAAAGCGAAGCGAAGTGCGGCCTCCCGTGTCTTGTTGGGAGCACCATGCCCTCTCAGCACTGGGGAAGGTGAACGTGTTGGTGAGTGGCACGTTGTACCACATTCCCCGAGACGATGTGCTGGAGTAATGGTGACGTATTCTGTGCCACAAAATTGGTTTAAAATAAACACGAGAGTCCCAGAACCCTTGAGAAAATCCTCACCTCTTGGCGTCACATGAGTCGCCAGCTCTGAGGATTCACCTGCGTCAGATTGTAAATTATAACATTTAATTGTTTACATTTTTAATTTAGACAATAACACTCCCTTCTGGCCCACGAGCCCATGCTGCAAAATACCCCAATTAATGTACAGCATCTTGACAAACCCAGACCACCTGTAAACTGGAACAGCAACATCTAGTACTCAATCTGGTCTCTCTCCAACCGGTTACTGCCAGCCCATTCCCTGGTCTCCCTCCCTTTCCCATCCCTCTCTCCTTTCCTCAAGCTCTCCAGCCCCTTCCCACTCCATTCAGAGAGCCAACCCCCACTCCCCCCACTGTTTGTCGGTGTGCCCCACTCTTTCACCCGTCCCTCTCTCTACTCCTGTTTCTCTGCTTTCCCTCCCCACATCTCACCCCCTCCCTCCCTACATCTCACCCCCTCCCTCCCTACATCTCACCCCCTCCCTCCCTACATCTCACCCCCTCCCTCCCTACATCTCACCCCCTCCCTCCCTACATCTCACCCCCTCCCTCCCTACATCTCACCCCCTCCCTCCCTACATCTCACCCCTCCCTCCCTACATCTCACCCCCTCCCCGCTCCTCTCCCCCTCCCTCCCCGCTCCTCTCCCCCTCCCTCCCCGCTCCTCTCCCCTCCCTCCCCGCTCCTCTCCCCCTCCCTCCCCGCTCCTCTCCCCCTCCCTCCCCGCTCCTCTCCCCCTCCCTCCCCGCTCCTCTCCCCCTCCCTCCCCGCTCCTCTCCCCCTCCCTCCCCGCTCCTCTCCCCCTCCCTCCCCGCTCCTCTCCCCCCTCCCTCCCCGCTCCTCTCCCCCCTCCCTCCCCGCTCCTCTCCCCCCTCCCTCCCCGCTCCTCTCCCCCCTCCCTCCCCGCTCCTCTCCCCCCTCCCTCCCCGCTCGTCTTTCCCCTTGAGACCAATCGTGAGAGTGCAGGGGCAGGACATTTGATTCAGCCTCCCAACAATCCCCTCTAGTTCAAGTTTATTATCATCTGACTGTACATGTACAATCCACAAAAAGTCTTTCTCTGGGCCAAAGCACATACCCAATATATAAATATTTTAGGATGATTTGGTCATAGGACACCGGTTTAAGGAAAGTTTAGGGGAGATGTTAGAGGTATTTTATTTTACAGAGAGTGGTGAGTACATTGCTAGGGGTGGTGTTGGAAGCTGGTACACTAGGGATATTTAGAAAACTATTAGATAGACCCATGGATGTAAGAAAAATAGAGGTTTATGTGTGTGAAGTAGGCAAGGTTTATCAGTGATGCCCAACGTTCCCTTCCCACCCTTCCTTAAGATGGTTTGTGAGTGGGAAGGGAAGGTTGAGAATCACTGCTCTCGACCCAATTGTTACTCAAATATTTTGCTTGAGAAAAATTGTCATTGGCCCATTTGCTTTGGAGTTCTGAGTCAATGAAATACAATTAAAACAGTGGTTTTCAAACATTTTCTTACTACCTTAAGCAATCTTTTACTAATCACAGAGCACCGATGGAATAGAGAATACTTGAGTGGAAAGAAAAGGGTTGAGAACCACTGGATTAGATTATTGTGTCGAAGGTGTACAAAGGATAGCACATCTTGGGCTGAAGGGCCTGTAGTGCGCTGTATTGATCGATACTGGTGAGCCTGTGATTAGAGTATTGGGTGTAGTTCTGATTATTGAGCTGCAGTGAGGATAATTTTAAGCAGGAAAGGATTGTAAGGATGTTTGTGGGAAGGATGGACTTGATTTAAAAGGAAGGCTGTCTAAATTTTAAATTTAGACATAACAGGCATTTCAGACCAATTTACAGCCAGTTAACCTACTGGTTAACTGATATGTTTTGAACAGAGGGAGGAAACTGGAATCCTCAGGGAAAACCCAGACAGACACGGAGAACGTACAAACTCCTTACAGACAGCGTGGGGCTTGAATCCCGGACCCAATTGCTGGCGCTGTAAAGGTATTGTGCTATGATAACCTGACAGTTGGATAGGACTTGGAGCACAGGAGGCCAAGGAATGGCTTTGTGGAGGTTTATGAGATCACGAGGGGCATAGTTGAGGTAAGCAGATGTAGTCCTTTTCCCAGGGTAGGGATTTGAGGTGAGAGGGGAAAGATTTAATGTGAATCCGGGAGGTACTTTTGCTGGGTTATAAGTGTGTGGGATGAACTGCTGGAAGAAGTGATAGAGGCAGGGATAATTACAACATTTAAAAGACTCTTGGATGAGTCCATCGATAGGAAAGGTTTTGAAGGATATGGGACAGAAACAAGTGGGGGTGGGAGAGGTTGAGCTTATATTTACATTAATGATCTGGAAGAGTATAGTGTATCTAAGCTTGCTGATGACACAAAATTGATTGGAAAAGCAATTGTGCAGAGGATACGGAAAGTCTGCAGAGAGATATGGATAAGTTGAGTGAGAGGGCAAGGGACTGGCAGATGGAGGACATGTTGGTCAATGTGAGGTTATGCACTTTGGAAGGAACAATGGAAGATCAGATTATTCTTTAAATAGAAAGCGATTGCAGCCTGATACCATGCAGAAGGACTTGGGAGGGCTTGTGCATGAATCACAAAAAGTTGGTTTGCAGGTGCAGCATGATCAAGAAGGCAAATGTTGGTCTAATTGCTGAAGGGATTAAGTTTAGGAGCAAGGAATGTTCTGCTGCAATTGTACAAGGTCCTGGTGAGGTCACATTTGGAGAACTGCGTGCAGTCCTGGTCTCCTTACTTGAAGAAGATGTACTGGCTTTTGAAGTGATGCAGAGGAGGTTCACCAGGTTGATTCCACAGATGAAGAGGTTGGCCTATGAGGAGAAATTGAGCCGTCTGGGACTGTACTCAATGGAATTTAGAAAAACTAGAGGGGTTTTACAGAAATGTATAAAATTATGAGAGGCATAGATAAGATAGAGGTAGGTAAGTTGTTCCCATTGGTGGGGAGACTAGAACCAGGGGATAGATGCTCAAGATTCAGGGTAGTAGATTTAGGACAGAGATGCTTTTTCCAGAGGGTTGTGAATCTATGGAATTTGCTGCTCATTGCAGCAGTGGAGGCGATCTCAGTAAATATAATTAAAACAAGGTTAGGCAGATTTATTCATAGTAGGGTAATTAAGGGATATGGGGAAAGGGCAGATAGGTGGAGATGAGCTGATCATCAGATCAGCCATCATTGAATGGCAGAACAGGCTCGATGGGCCAAATGGCCAACTCCTGTTTCTATTTCTTGTGTTCCTAAGCAGTGAAATCAGTTGGCCTGGACAAGATGGGCTGAAGGGCAACTCGATGATTCGATGACACCCTCTCACGCTCCATTTCAACATCCTATCCGCTGGCTTCTCTCCTACTTACCTCCTTCACTCTCCTCCCATTTTCATTCCTCTCCATCTGTTTCTCAGCTCCACTTCTGCGTTGTAACGAGACGGAGATACTCACATGGAAGCCAAGCCCATTACCCCAATACAACTTTTTGCACATGTCGCTGATCGGGGTTGGTCACGCCTGTGGTCCCTTTCAAGTTGCTTTACACCCACCGGAGTTTGCAGTGGTCACAACCATCCACACCTGTGGCATCCGCCCAGCTTCACCTGCACAGGCCGTGACGTCCTTCCCTGCTCGCACTGAAGAAATGCTGGGGGAACTCGACAATTCTTGCAGCGTCCATGTCTCAATGATGTTTCGGGCCTGAGCCTCTCTTCGAGGTATGAGCAAAAGACAGGAAGGCATCTGAACAAAGACGGAAGACGAGACAGAAAGGGGCAAGAATGTCAAGCGGAGTTGTCCAGATCACCAAAAGGCGTTCATTGGATATGATAACAGGGAAGGTTGATTTTGGGTCTGTGAAAGGAGATGGAGGGAAAAAGGGGAGAGAGAGAGAGAGCATGCAGGGGGAAAGAGAGGGTTTTAATGGAAATCAGAGATCGATGTTAATACCATCTGGTGCCAGTCGGGAGATAAGTTCTTGTTCCTCCAGTTTACAGGTGGTTTCCATGCATGAGAGCATAGACAGACGTGTCAGCAAGGGAATGGGATGGGGAATTGAAACCAATCACATATCTTTACTTCCTATGGATACTGCGAGACTGGCTGAGTTCCTACGTGTTTTTACTATAGTCACAGTCTCTAGACTTTCACTCCAGTTGCTTGCACGATTACCAGAATGAACAGGATCGTACGTGTGCAAATAAAACCTTCAAATAAGCAATGGGTAAAGGTCACAGCAAGGTCAAAGTTCCTTTATTGTCACGGACATAAATAAGCAGAATTTGTTTGCCTTCCTTTGCCTGTGATAGCGGTACCACTGGCTAGTCTATAAAGACAAAAAACCAAGACACCGAGTGCCCACGGATCCCGCCACCTCCTCTGATTCCAGTGCTCCCGCGGCATCTGCAGCCACACAGCCTCCTGTGTGACCCCGAGCTCCAGGGGGTCTGAGCCTGCTCAGCCCCCAGTTCTCAACCCTGATATGGACAGAGAGGCATCAGCTCCCGAGGTCCTGCTCGCCCTCAGCAACCTCACGGATCCTGCTCCCAACATTTGGTTCTCACAGGCCCGATGTCACCGTGATGTCTCAGTTGCTTCCCCTGTCAGAATGGCTTCTTCACATTCTCACGCACAGAAGCAATTTTCCCAATGCATCCTAGGTTCTGCACTGAGCTATTCAAAGTGCCTGGCAGGCTTAGCACGTGTGTTGACGCTGTAGAACCCGGCTTGATCAGGGCAAGGAATCATGGGCTGTTGTGAAGGGTGCTACCTTAATGCAGGTCGTTCCCCAGAGAGAGAATCATGACCATCTCTTCAGTTTGAGTGCAGCTGCCGTGCAGAGATGTTCGATAAGGTTTGATTGGTTTCCCAGCTTGCAATAATACATCAGTTGCAACTTCTAGACACCTTAGTAGCAGTGCATCAGTTTCCAAGCTCTAATATTGTATCTGTTGTAATCTTCCATTAATACAGTAATTGTACAGGAGGCTTCCATGAATAAGGTACGTCAGCTCTCTCAGTTTGTGAGCGTTTGGTATGACATCAGACACCCTGGCAAATTTCTACAGATGTGTAATAGAAAGTGTACTGACTGGCTGTATCATGGTCTCGGATGGGGACATCAATACCCCTGAGGAGAAATCCCTGCAAAAGGTAGTGGACGCAGCCCAGGACATTACAGGCATAGCCCTCCCCACCATCTAGAACATCTAAAGGGTACGCTGCCATCGGAGAGCAGCAGGAATAATCGAGGATCCAGCACACGCTCTGTTCTTGCTGTTGCCATCAGGAAAGAGGTATCAGTGCCACAAGACTCGCACCCCTAGGTTCAGGAACAGCCTCTACCCCTCCACTGTCAGACTCCTTGACGACAAACTCAATCAGGGACTCTTACTTTTTCACTTCATAGATTTTTTTTCTCTCTCTGTATTGCACAGTCTGTTTGTTTACATTTCTTTATTTGTTTACATGTGTCAGTTGTGCACAGTTTTTTGCACTACCAATAAGTGGTAATTCTCCCTGGTCCACAGGAAAAAGAATCTCTGGGTGGTGTGATGTCATATATGTACCCTAACAACAAATCTGAAATCTAGTTGTATCATCTCCAGCCTGCTTGGCCATAAAGCAACAGGGATGAGCTCAAACGTGCCACAGATTGGAGCTCCACAGAGATAGACCATCAACCCAATCATGAACTGTGCAGACAGCTAGGCAATTAGCATCGGTTGCAAACAGCTGGGTATTAATGCATTAATTGCGAACTCAGCAACAATGCAACAGACAGCTCGGCAATTAATGCAATCGCTACCAACTCGGCAAAATACCTCAGCAGCTCCAAGCTCCCACAGCATGTGCAAAGTCCTGCTTTTAATTTGAATTTGGCCTTTTTTGCATGAAGATATTTTTTCTGGGGTGGGGGGAGAATCTAAGTGGCCACCGGAGGTTTAGTTCTCAGAAAGTGAGTGAACTCCAATTTCGAAGCTAAGATGTTTCCAATGGGACATTCAAATCCTACAACATCCATATCAGATATCCACCACTGGATTCAGTAAGGAGTTATGGATAAAATGTGCCGGTCTGTTTTTCCTTCTGATCCGCGCCTTGGTAGCACACTTACCTCTGATGTAGGTGAGTAGCTTGACTCCACTTTCATTACAAGCATTGAAGTGGGAGGGTTGCTCTGCAAATTTTAAATTAATTAAATTTTGAAGTGCAGCACAGTAACAGGCCCTGTCGCCCCATGAGCCTCTCAATTATTCCCGATTTAATCTACAACCCCCATAGGATTTTGAATGAAGGAAACCGGAGCAAACCCACGCAGACGCAGGGAGAACATACAAACTCCTTGCGCTGGATTTGAACCCCCGTCCCGATCGCTGGTGCTGTTACAGCGTGTGGCCTCACTTGGATGTAATCTTAAACTAAAAGCATTTCTGCTCTTGTGATTGGCTGTGAAACCTAGAGGCTCTATTTGGAAGAACGGCTGAGCTATAATCCTGACCATGATTAATTGCTCAGATTATCCCTTCACTAATATTGCTATTTGTGAGTGGCCTACCGTTTCAATTGCGCGCACCATTCCCGCACTGACATGACTATCCGTGGCCTCGTGCGCTGTCAGTACGAAGCAAATTGGAGGAATGAGGCCTTGTATTGTGTCTGGGCACTGTCCAACAAGCTGGCGTTAGCACCATCATCTCAACCTGTTTAATTTGAGTCTCTTTCTCACTCTCTTTTCCTCCAGCTCTCCACCCCCTTCCCTCTCCTATCTGAAAGTTTCCCTCTCCCCAATCACCTCAGCTTTTTTTTTCTCTTCTGCCCTCCCACCCGTTTCCACCTCTGACCTGTTGGCCTGAACTCCTGCCCCTTCCTCCATCCTCTCCCTAACTCTTTATTTTGGTGCATGCCTGCTCATAGTTTGACGAAAGGCCCAGGCCTAAAACTTTGGTAACCCTTCACTTCCCATGGACGCTGCATGACTGGCTGAGTTTTTCCAGCACTTTTATGTACAAGTAGTCCACAGGTTCTTTAAGTGGAATCTGTAGATACGTTGGAACAAGTACATACAGTTCTTCTTTACCATCAGTTAGTCAAATATTTGTATTAGTACTGTAACAAAAAATCAAGTAAATAGTTCTCAAAACCGTTTAGATTGGGGGAAAAAAAAAATCATGATTAAAAGTTAACATCCATCGATGTCTTGCACACTGGAAGGGGCATTTGTGAGGTAGCGTTATGCGCGAATTGGGGGCCCAATTTGTCCATATGTACAAGTTGTCCATAAGCCGGATGTTCGTAACCCCTGCACTGCACACCATCCACGCATCTGGAAACTCTCATTTGACTCTTCTCTATTTGTAAGGACCTACGTGCGTAAAATTGGCTCTTTTTTTTTAAACTTTATTTAAGATTTCATAACATGAATAACATATAGGATTACATTAAAAAAAAATTAAGAATAAAATAATAAAATTACAGTATCAGTAATCTAAATAAACTATACCCTCCCCAATAATTATTACACATTAATAACCCAACTCAAATTAGTCCAACCCCCCTTCCCCCCAAAATAAAGAATGAAGAATTGATAAAGTTAATAATATATGTGAGAAAAAAACCCACTTACAAAAAAAAAACAAAAACATAACCGATTAAAATACTAACAAAAAGAAAAGTAATTAATACTAAGATATCAGACTTAAAAAACATATTTAAATCAAACTTAAATGCATATATTTAACAAACAGAGTTAAGATGAAACATATACTTAACTCAAACTTAATATAAAAAATTAGTAAAGTTAGTAACATTATCTGTCAAAAATTCTTAAACAATAATCAATTCTTAAAAATATTGTAGCATGAAAAAAAAGATGAAAAAAAACTTTCTCTATAAAGATAAACCTTCACCAAATATCAACTAACTTCACATCTATCATCATATTAGTCACATAAACCACCATCTTAAAACAAAATTCAAACCTCATTAAGCATTGTACAATTCAATTTTAGTACTCTTCCACCATTTTTCCCTTTTACTCTTGAATAATTATCCAATAAAAGCTCCAATACCACATTTAAATATCCCTAATCATTACGTTAAAATTCAGATATCCAAATAATAAAAACACATCTACAACGAAATCTATATCTTCAACAAATGGAGCATAAACCACAAACAAAATTCAAGCCTCATTAAGAATTGTACAATTCAATTTATAACTTTCACCATTATTCCCTTTGTTCTATAACTAAAATAGCAAAATAATATACACCAGAATTACCACTCCTTTCACCTTAAAGTTAAAGAAAAAATTTTAAAAAACTTATCCATCCCATTAACATTTAAATTTCAGATATTCCTTATCTACTGAATAAACTTTACAAAAAAAACCACGTCAATTTTTAGTTTTTTAAACAATCAAATACTTTCTTATGCTTTTTATATTTAAACAAAAAAAAACCTTCACTCTTTAATCTAATAATACAAAAAAAAGGAAAAAAAACGGGTAGGAGGTTAAAAATATCCCCTCCCGTCTAAACCGCGCAATGCGGTAACTCCCAAAAAAAAAATGGGTGTGAGATAACTCACACATAGCAGATGACTTTCAGGAAATAGTGCCAATCCAGTTCTCTCCCCCAACTCTCACTTGATCTTAAACTAACATTATCATTATTTAATATCCTTTTTTTAAAAAAAAATTAGAAAAAAAAAGGACAACTCTTCTTTTAATCAGCTCCAACTGCCGAGTCACCATTACAACCATTGCTTCTTGGAGCACGGCTCTTTTCTTCCATCTCTTGTCTCCTTAGAGATCACGGCAGACTATGTCTCTGTTGAAACTGAGTAATTGGCAGCTCTTGAGCAAATGCTATAGCTTCCTTTGGAGAATCAAAGAACTTTGGTTGGTAACCATCTTGAAAAACCTTCAAAACAGCTGGATATCTAAAGGTTGCCTTGTAACCTTTCTTCCACAACAACTCTTTAGCAGGATTGAATTCCCGTCATTGGAACATAACTTCTTGACTCAAATCCGCATAGAAGAAAACTCGATTATTTTGAATCATCAAGGGTGATTTTCTCTGTTGTGCATTTCTAATAGCCACTCGTAAAATTATTTCTCTGTCGTAATAATTCAAGCAACGAACCAAAACAGGTCTTGGACTTTGACCTGAAATAGGTCTTCTACACAAGGCTCTGTGAGCATGTTCCAGTATTATACCTTCCGGGAAATGTTCTTGACCCAGCACCTGCGGAATCCATTCAGTAAAAAATTTTCTTGGGTCTGGTCCTTCCATACCTTCCGGCAAACCAATAATCTTTATATTGTTCCATCTGGATTGGTTTTCCAAATAATCAATCTTTTTCACCAAATTTTTATTTTGAGTTTGTAAGTCTTCGACCATTTTGGTCACATCAAAAACTTAATCCCATATTTCGTGTATATCTTCTTCACACGAATTAAATTTATCTCTCACTTCAAGCTTAAAAGCTCCAAACTTAGCCATCTGTTGAGAATGTATTTTCACCAGAGTATTAAACCTAGTACCAAGTTCAGTCATAATCTTGGATAATCCCTGCATTGTATAAGATAATTTAGATTCAAGATTCACAAAAATCTTTTCAATTGGAAGAGATTTTGGCTCAACAGATTCCTGCTTCTTCTGCATAACCTTCATTCTGGTTGCCTTCTTTGTAGTATGACTGCGTGTGGAAACCCCAGCCACAGCCTCTCCAGCAGTGACTGGAGGACGCTGGCCGGGTTTTCCCCAGTCCATAATGTATTAAGTTCTCCCAGTACATCAAGTTGTATAGGTTCTTCTATCTCAAGAGGTGCAGTTTGCAGCGCCACCTCTACAGTTGACAAATGCCTTTGAGTAACTCTTTGTTCTAAAGGCTGTTTGGCACCCTCTTTAGGGGGCTCTACCGATGTAACATAGAGCTCTACATCCGAACACTGTACCTCTCTCCTGGGATCCATTTCACGCTGAGTCCCGGTGTCTTTCCTGCAGGTAGGCTCCAAAACTTGAACTTTTGGAAAATGTAGTTTTTTGATGATCTGTTGTCATTTTCTTTTTGCTCTTTTTCACCAATTGTACCATCATAAGTTAAATTAACAGCACTGAAATTATCTAAACTTTTAAAGAATTTTAACGGGCATTTCTAGACAAAACAATAAGATAGAGTCAGGAGAGGACTGGAAGGCAAGTCTGATCCTTACGCCATCTTGCCACGCCCCCTAAAATTGGCTCTTTAATTTCAACCTTGTCCAATGTGGATTCTTTTATAAATTTGCGCCATTGACTTTGGCCTTCAGGACATTGTGAAAGGTTCTATGAAGTGTAAACCATTGCTGAAGGAGTTATTGGAATGTAGAATTAATGCAAACTATCAAAGGCTGAGTAGTCACGTCTGAAGCAAAATAGCTGTGTCTTTTAGAACGGAGGTCTGATCTTAGAAGTTTCAGTTTAAAATTTTTAAAATTTAGACCCTCTTGGCCCATAAGCCCATGCCACCCAATTAACCTACGTTTTGGTAGTGGGAGGAAACTCACACAGACACAGGGAGGACGTACAAACTCCTTGCAGACCGTGCGGGATTCGAACCTGATCCCAATCACTGGCAGCGTAGCGACATTGCTCTAATGGCTAACCGAGCAGTCTGCTAACCGTGCTGCCCACTGGAGGGATGGATAAAATTAGTGCACACCGTCTTTTCCCCAGGGTAGGTGAACTAAAGGGCGTAGGTTTAAAATGAGTGGGGAGTGATTTGAGGACCCCAAGAGGAAGCGCATTCACTCCGCAGATGGTCTGCGTCCGGAATGAGCTCCCAGAGGAAACTCAAAGCAGGCAGGATTGTGACATTTGGCCAGATTTGCGGAGAGCGAAGCTTGAGAAGGATTGGGACCAAATACAGGGAGATGGAACTAGTCCAGAATGCCAACGTGGTGGGCAGGAATGAGATGGGCTGCACTGGGAAACACAAAGCTGAGATGACCAGTGTGAGGGTCAGCACAGCCTTCCGCAGAGATGCCTGTTCAGTGAACCTGACAATCTCTTTCTTTAGAACAGAGAGCATCACAGTGGAGTACACAAATTAGCTGGAGAAACTTGGCAGCTCCCGAAGGAGATGAAGGGCAACCAATGTTTCGGGCCTGAGCCCTTCGTCAAGGTCATACCTCAGGTCACAGCCAAAGTCATGGCTGAGTTGATATCCCTTTACTTTGTGTAGATACTGCATGATGTGGTGAGTCTCTCCAGGATGTCTGTGCACTGCAATCACAGCGTCGACAGGCTTCCCTGTTTAAAAGGAACATTACAACACTGTGCAAGCCCTGCAGCCTACAATGTTATGCTGACCTGTGGAAACATACAGCAATCTAATTTTCCCCAGCCCATAAGGTCTGGTTGCCGCAAAGCAGCTACATCACCAGTGACCCTGCTTCAAATCTGGCGCTGTATGGGAGGAGTTTGTACCATCTTCTCCTGAGTGCATATGTTTCCTCCCACCCTTCAAAATGTATGGGAGCTGTAAGTTAATTGGGGTATTTGTGCTCATGGGCCGGAAGAGCCTGTTACTGTGCAGTATGTCTAAATTAAAGTAACCTATTTTCTTCTTCTGACATCCATGTGCCTATCTAAATGTTCCCATTGTACCAGCCTCGTCAACTACCAACCAATCTCTGTTTTAAAAAAAAAACAAAACACCTAAACTTTCTCCACTCATCTTAAACCAATGTCCTCTGTACAACATTCAGGATGAGCATTTGGTGATGTGCAGCACTGTTTTAACACAGCAAAAAATGGTATTCAGCAATTCACGTCATTTTTTTAAAAGCTGTTTCCAAAACTCTGTCAACTTCCATTGGGATTTCTTTCCAGGGGATGTGGTCACTACATGTACATAATGCTCTGAGTTCCGGTGATGCCGTTTCACAGCTGGTAAGGCGACTTCCTCGCAGTGTCTGAGCTGCACTCCATTCTAATCTTGTGTCATTTGCCCTGCGATTGCTTGGGTTTATCCCCAGTGCTGGCCTTTCCAAAGATGTGCGGTTTGGCAGGTTAATTGACGGCTTTAGATGCTTGTTGCGGGTGAGTGAGTGGTGGAATCTGGCAGAAATTCATTAAAAAAAATGTTTAGAAGGTTTAGGCACACATAATGCAGGCCCTTCCAGCCCACAAGCCTGTGCCGTCCAATTGACCTGCAACTCCCATACGTTTAGGAGTGTATGAGGAAATCGGAGCCCCCGGAGGAAACCCACATAGGCACAGGGAGAACGTGCAGATTACTTACAGACAGCGCCGAATTTGAACTCTGGTCACTGGGGCTGTAACGTCGTTACACTAATTGTGCCACCCTGATTGATGAATATTACCCCGTTACCTTGGGTCTCGATAACTGCAATGGAGAAGTTTCTGTGTTGGTTAATGTGTGTGCACTGTTCTCTGGAGACTGTCTCCACTGGTTGAATATGTACCGTCAGCTGATAATAAACTTGAACAATGCAGGGAGAATAAAATAGTTAAGGCAGCCTTGTTGTAAATGTGTAGGTGGTTGGCAAGGACTCCATGGGCCGAATGGTCCTGTATCTCTGACTGACTCCCAAGACCATATGCCTTCTCAATGTTGCTCTCACCACCAATGTTGCTGAAGTCTATGTCCTGATATTTTGAAGTTTAACTGTAGATGTACAGCTCGGTAACAGGCCCTCCCGAGTCACAAGCCCGTGCCACTCAGATACCCTAATTAAACTACAACCCACCTACATTTTAGGAAGGTGGGAGGAAACCAGAGCAACTGGGAAAAACCCACGCTGACCTGGGGAGAAGGTATAAACTCCTCGAGCGGGATTCGAACTGGTGATGTAACAGCGTTGCGCTAACCGTACCGTCCTTCTCTTCCTTCAGTTTAGGGACATCCCTCTGTTCGTCTCTATTTTTCCAAGACCTCTCTCAGCACTGAATTGCTCACTCCCACAACTATTGACGTTCATTCTTCCCCACACGTCTCTGCCTCCTTTTTTCTGCAGCGACCTTTTGCTGAATCACAGAACAGAACTGGGGCTCCCAGCAGCATTGTTTCATGAACACTGCAGTAACCCCGACAATTTGGCTCACCTAGCTTTCCATCTGCATGACTTAAGATTCCCCACGAGAGGCGTGTTATGAAAATTATCAAATGCATTCTGTGCAACTTTCGTGACATTTCCTTAACTAATGCACTTGGGGGTTTCCTCAAGAAATTTGATTAAATTAGTTGATCATAATTTGTCCTCTCCAAATCCATGGTGACTGCTTTTTTTTCCCTCCCTGCCTGAGAAAATGTTTAGCGATTTTGCTCAGGATCAGTCCCGGATTGTCATAGGGGTCCTGGGATAACAGGAAAAGTGGAACAAGGTAGAGTATGAAGGTGGGTGCATGCAGACTCCTCATCAGCTGCAGGTTGGTTCCGAACTAGCCTCGAAATCAGGCATTTGTGAGTTTGACGCCATGCACCAATGTGCCAAACTCAGCAGGATCGCTCAGCATCCATAGGGAATAAGGGGAGAACCAGCGCCTCGGGCCTCCATCGAGGCGTGAGCAAACAAAGCAGGCAGGTGTGTGATTAAGAAGGTGACAGGATGGGAGAGGGTGGAGGAGCACAGGTTACAAATGGATCCAGGTGGGAGGGTCAAAGAGAGAAAAACGTTGAGGGGATGGGAAGAGGGCAGCTCTCTGATCGGAGGAGGTGGGAAGTAGGAGGCAAGGAAATGCAGAGATGGAAAAAAGGAGAGACTCTGGGGAAGGGGGGGGGGTTAATGGAAATTGACGTTAAAGGTTGGAGAGTGGTCAGATAGAATATAAGGTGTTGTTCCTGCAATTTGTGGGTGATCTTTTCAGATTTATTGTTTGAGTAAACATTACACACAACCCTGAGATTGTTTCTCCTGCGGGCGAGGCAGATTGACCACTTTCTGGTAGTGCAAGAAAAAACTGACTCAACCGACACATGTAAACTAATAAGGAAAGGTAAACAAACTGTGCAATACAGAGAGGGGGAAAAAGTGTAAGAGTCCTTAAATGAATCCCTGATTGAGTTTGTCGTGGCAGAGTCTGACAGTGGAGGGGTAGCATCTGCTCCTAAACCTGGTGGGGTGAGTCTTGTGGCACCTGCACCTCTTTACTGATGGCAGCAGCGAGAACAGAGCGTGTGCTGGGTGGTGTGGACCCTTGACAATTGCTGCCACTCTCCAATGGCCCATGTAAATTTTCTTTATGGTTGGGAGAGTTTTGCTAGTGATGTCCAGTACATTTTGCTCTGTTTCCAAACTTCAAAACTGTTGCAAAGTGCCTTGAGTCACATCAGGAGTTATAATTGCAGGCATTTTTCAACAAGATGCTTTCTATCCACATGCTGTAAGGCAGCAACTACTGAAAGTAAAGGCCAGGAAATTTTTTAATGGAATAACCTATGTTAGTTTCAGAACTTACAGCCAGACACCTGATATGGACACCAGCAACCTCCCTTGCCATCTTAACCCTGAGGTATCTGACAAGAGCTGCCACCATAGCACGCAAAGTGACCTCGAGCCCCCAGATTATCCAGGCTGGACACTAAATTGTAAAATCCAGAGAGAATGTTCAGCTGATTGGAGAGAGTGGCATTGATGTGTGCACCACAGATCTCTGTATTAAAGTGTGCTTGAACATGGCCTTGTTCTGGTTTGTATGTGTGCGTATACTTTTGTTCATGTTTCTGAGTGAGCTTTTATGTGTCAAGGTGCAAGCTCGCAGACACATTTCACAGGCACACTTGAGCAAATGATAAAGTTTGAGTTCAAGTTTATTGTCATCTGATTGTACAAATGCCATCTAATGAAAGAGCGTTCTCTGGTCCTCAGTGCACAAACACACAGACACACAACCAGACATAACACACATACAGAGAACCAATACCTATGTAGGATAAGTCTAAATATATGAAAATAAATATTGTTCAGTATATATGAGAGTCTCAGAGGGCGAGTGTGAGCAGTTCCTTTGGTCGTTCAGCATTCTCACTGCCTTTGGAGAAAAGCTGTTCCTCAGCCTGGTGGTGCTGGCTCTGATCCTCCTGTATCTCTTCCCCGATGGGAGCAGCTGACGGATGCCATGTGTGGGGTGGGGAAGGAGTCCTCGATGATCTTGCACGCCCTCTTCAGACAACGGTCCTGGTAGATCACGTCGATGAGGGGGGAGGGATCCTCTCTGCCACTCTTGTGGTCTTGTGCATTGAACTCTGATCCATTTCTCTACTACAACCATAGCACACGGCGATCCAACCGGCCAGGATGCTCTGAATAGAAGGTTGACAGGATAACCTTGCCCACATCAGTCTTCTCAGGAAGCGCACCTTTCTGACAAGTGAGGAGATGTTGAGTGTCCGGGATAGGTCAGTAGTTAAGTGAATACCAAGGAATTTGGGTGTTTTCTACTCTCTCCAGTACAGAGTTGCAGATGTGTAGTGGAGGGCGATCGTTCCTGGTCCTCCTGATGACCACAATCATCTCTTTCATTTTGTTCACGATGAGACTCCTATTGTTACCCTTGCACCATTTCCACCTCTTCACTGAAGTGCGATTTCATTGTCATTGCTGATGCGTACGTTTTGTGTGTGTTTGTGCGTCGGCGTGCACGGTTTATAGGTGGGATGCTGTTTAATGTGCTCACCATCCCGTTGGTGGGCAATGGGCTGGAACAGGATTAAATTTAGTTTTTTTGTCATGAGTTCCTGCAGCATAACTTAATCTGAATAATTAATAAGTCAGATCAGGTAATTATTTGTTAAATAAGTAATTATCTGCTTGAATAGGAAAGGAACTGAAAAACATACATGCTGTTTGTATTTATTCAGCTTGTTACAGAAATGAAATATTGGATTTCTATTGCATGATTCATTTCCTTTCTAAGCTTGGAGCTTTTGGTCTTTAATGTTTTTGTTGACCAGAAGTACTTTTCCCTTTCGGTGCTTGCGTTGTGCCTGTAGAAACCCGTGGAGCTAATTCTTGCGCTTCAACGTTGAGCCAGGCGTGGAGCTAGTCCTGCAAGGATAGGTCGGGGATTGAGTGCCGAGACTCAAGAAGTTTTTATTACATGATAATGCCATGTTCTGAACAGTACATGAGGATGCTAGATTTAGACTGGGGCAATAAGAAGGGGTTCTGAGGAAGGGTCACTGACACAAAATTTTGTCTGCTGCTTGACTGGGTGAGCTCCTCCGGTATTTTGTTTTGGTATGAGGGACTTTTCGATAGGCATGGTGCAGACCAGCACGACACGAGATAGCAGAGCGGGAATTGGCCATCTGGTCTGTCGAGCCTGCTCCGCCCTTCAACAAGATCAATGCCGATCTGTCTGTGAACTCCACCCACCTGCCTCTTCCCCATAGGCCTCAATTCCCCCAGTGCGCAGAAACCTGTCTAACTGGTTTATGTAGGACAGCAGCACATTGTGGGCTGAAGGGCCTGTGGTACTGTTAACGAGACAACCTTTTTTGGACTGGGGACCCCACACACTCATCACTCCCTAGGGAGGGCAGTTCCTCCTCATCTCTGGCCTGAACCTACTCCTCCTGAATCTTGAGGCTGTATCCCAGAGTTTCACCTACTAGTGGGAACTTTCCTCCCTCAGTCCTTATCCATCCTTTTCATAATTTGGCAGGCTTCCATCAGATCCACTCATTCCTTTTGGAGCTTCTGGTCAATGCTGGCAGGAATGGTGGTGGATAGGCCCTGGCCCAGCACAGAGGTCAGGGTTCCCATGGTCAGATCTCTGGTTGGCCTTGGAGAGCTGGGCCTTGTATGGCGAAGAGGAGCCCTCTTGGCCTGATGCATGAAGCGTGGTCTCTGGCAAACGCCACAACGGAAAGCAGTAAGCCTAAATCAGCTGCTGGAGTCAACGTTCGGATATGGGCATTTCCCATCTTTGTGTGCCTTCACTGCTATTTTGATTTAATTTCAATTTAGACATATAGCCCCTTTGGCCCAATTAGTCTTTGGAGGGTGGGATGAACCTGGAGGAAACTCACGCAGACGCCGGGAGAACGTACAATCTCCTTCCGGGACACACCAGATTCGAACCCCGCTTTGCACAGCATTACGCTAACCTCCACAGAACCGTGCCGCTAACCCCACTTTCACTGCCATGATCAGCTGTTTAATTTGCCCTGGCTCGCCGCCCACATCCTCCTGTCCTTGCTGAATGGGGGAATGCAGGCACAGGTGGAAGAGGCAGGCAAGTCCGCGGCCAAATTGGCCATGATGTTCGTAAGTGGTGGAGCAGGCTTGGCAGGCTGACTCCTACTCCTGGTGTGAACCAAAGCAATGATTACTTGTAGGTAACAGAATTTTATTGGCAAACTGCAACACATGAGCTCCTCCACTTCTGTTCACTTCCATCTCAATGAATCTAACTTTCTTCCATCCGTACAACCTTCCTCTTGCATCCTTATGAATCAGACTGTAGGCAGATTGTGTGGCCTAAGTCCAACAATAGCCCCATTCTAGCTATTGGCTCACAGAGAGTCTATGTATGGAAAGATGTTGCTTTTCACTCACACCATCTAGATGTTGAAGAAGGCAACAAAAAAAAAACTTGAGGAAAAAGATGTATATTTAAATTTAGACCTCCAGCACGGTAACAGGCCATTTTGGCCCATGAGTGCGTGCCGCCCAATTGACGTACAACCTCGGTACATTTTGAACAGTGGGAGGAAACCCGCGCAGACACGGGGAGAACGTACAAAGTCCTTACAGACAGCGCTGGATTCGAACACCGGTCCCGAGCGCTGGCGCTGTAACAGCATTGCATGAACCGCTACACTAACCGTGCTCCTCTAAATAGGTTAGCAAATAATATCAAGGAGTATACAAAAAGCTTTCTCAAGTATATAAAGAGTAAAAGAGGGGTGAGAGTAGCTTTTGGGTGACTGGAAAATGTTGCCAGGGAAACAATAACGGGAGACAAGGAGAAGGCAGAGAAACTAAACGAGTATTTTGCATCAGTCTTCACTGTGGAAGGCATTAGCAGCGTACAAGATGTCAAAGGGTATCAGGGAAGGGAAGTGAGTGCAGTTTACTGTTTCAATTCCAAGGGGAAGGTGTCTAAGTCTCCTGGACCAGGTGGATTGCACCTTTGGGTTCTGAATGAAGTGGCTGTGGAGACTGCAATGGCATTAGTAAGGATCTGTCAGGAATCAATAGATTCAGGCATGGTTGAGGAGGACCGGAAAATCACAAACATCCAGAGGGGCGGGAGGCAGCAGAAAGGAAATTATAGACCAGTTAGCCCAATGTCCGTGGTTGGGAAGATGTTGGAGTCCAGTATGAAGATGTGGAGTACTTGGACAGGATGGGCCAACGCCAGCGTGGTTTCCTGAAGGGAAAATCCTGCTTGACAAACCTATTAGAATTCTTTGAAGAGGTGACAAGTCGGCTGGATAAGGGAGATGTAGAGGATGTTGTGTATTTGAAATTTTTTTTTAAGAATGCCTTACAATGTTCCACACTTGAAGCTACTTAAAATGATGAGAGCCCATAGTCTAACAGGAAAGGCTAGCGTGGGGAGAATGTCGATTCATGGACAAGAAGCAGCGGGTCGAAATACAGGGATTATATTCCGAATGGTGTTCCACAGGGGTTGGGGCCACTTATTTTGATGTTCTGTGATGATCTGGAATATATGGCCAAGTTTGTAGGTAACACGAAGGTAGGTGGAGGAGCAGGTAGTATTGAGAAAACAGAGAGGCTGCAAAAGGACTTGGATGTATTTGGAGAACTGGCAAATGAAAGACAATATGATGTTGAGGCTCTATAAGGCCTCACAGCGTTGTGAGCAGGTTGGCTCCTCATTTAAGAAAGGATATGTTGATGTTGGAGGGTGTTCAGAGCAGGTTCACAAGGATGATTCTGGGAATGAAAGGGTTAACATATGAGGTGTATTTGGCAACTCTTAGTCTGCACTTGTTGGAATTTTGGAGAATGTGGGGGGGTTCTCATTGAAATATTTCAAATGTTGAAAGGCATAGATGGTCTGAGTAGATGTAGAAATGATTCTTTCTCATAGTGGAAAGTCAAGGACAAGAGGCCACATCTTCAGGATTGACGGGTATCCTAGAGCAGAGATGTGGAAGAATTTCTTCAGCCAGTGGGTATTAGATCTGTAGGATTTGTTGCCACAAGCGGATGTGGAGGCTGGGTCATTGGGGGTATTTAAGGCAGAGATTGCTAGGTTCTTGATTAGCCAGGGCATTAAAGGTTATGGCCAGATGGCCGGGCAGTGGGGCTGAGTGGGAAATGGATCAGCTCACGATTAAATGGTGGGGCTGACTCAATGTGCTGATGGCCTATTCCTGGTCTTATGGTAATGTGTCTGTGAAATATTGCTCTCCTCGAAGGCCCAGGCTGATTTAATTCTGTTGCGTTGAGTTGTGACTAAGAATGTCACACCTCCAGAGGCTTTTTAGGCAGAATTGGCGAATTAGAGTGATTCAGTGTCATGAGCGATCTTGTACACGGGTATTGTTTAAACACTGGGAGGTGTGAACAATTTAGAAACAGGTGACATTGACTAATTGTGCAATATTGAAGTGAATTGTGAGCTGGGATTATGACCTTGAGTTTGAATCAACAGCTTTTCATTGTATCAGAAAGGAATGGTGTTAAGTTCAAATTTGTTACTACTTGACTATACATATAAAAGCAAAGAAAACCATATTTTTCCAAACTCTAATGTGTGCACAAAATCACACGCACCTACGCGCGTACGCTCTCACGCTCTCTCTCTCACATGCACGCGCACGCACAAACAGACACTAATCATAAAGGTATAATATGAAATAAAAGTGTATAAACATTTTTGAATAATTTATTCAGTGACAGGGTACTGCTCACCAGTCTCAGCCCAGTAGCCCTGATTTTGATGTATCTCCTTCTTGATGGTCATAGGCCAAAGACACTGTGCTCTGGATGGAAAGGGGTCCTCACTAATCCCTTTGAGGCCGCGAAAACAGCTCTCCTGGTGAATGTGGTCAACAGAGGAAAGGGAGATCCCAGTGATCTCCTCAGCATGTGCTGGGTTCTTGTGACTGGTTTATGTAAAATGCCCAAAGCTCACCAGTGTTGGGGCATGTAGCTAAATGCTTCCACAGCCTAGCCACTGGTGTCATCAAACTATCCAGTGTGCGTTGCATAAAGTTCACGCCATATTATATACAAACCAGGTTCTTTACCCTGATGTCATGGGTTAAGGCAATGGTTTACAACCTTTTATTTTCACTCACTTTTGGGATTACTTGAGGTGGTACGTGAGTGGGGGAAAAAAAAAGCCCTGAAGTAAAGGGAAAAGTTTAAATGGAAATTAGGGGGAAGCTCTTCGTGCAGAGAGTGGTGGGAGTGTGGAGCAAGCTGCCAGCTGAAGTGATAAAAGCAGGCTCCATTTTGACATTTAAGAAAAATCTGAACAGGCGCATTGATGGGAGGGGCATGGAGGGATATGATCCGGGTGCAGGTCAGTGGCTTGAGACCGAGTAACAGTTCAGCATAGACTAGAAGGGCCTGGTTCTGTGCTATGGTTCGATTACTAATTCATACCTTACTGCACTGGGCCGAGTTTGGTCGAGACATGATTGACAGGATGGCCAGGTGTGGGTAGTCGTTCTGTAACAACTTAGAATGAGACTATTAAAGCCATTGAGTGCATGATTCCCAAAGAGAAATCCCTTCTGCCTCAAGCTGCCTCACCAGATTTCCCCATACCCATTTATGACAGAAACAGATCCTTCAGCCTATTGTATCAACGATGATCATCTGCCTCGGTGATTCCAGTGCTTATCTAGATGGTTCTTAAATGTTGGGAGAGGACCTGGCTCCGCCACTCTCTCGGGAAGTGCGTTCCATGTCGCATCCACCCGTCCGATGACAATGCTCTTCTCGGATCCCCTCAAACCCTCTTATTTCCCACCTCTGGTTTTAGAAAGCCTTCATTATGGGGCTAGAGTTCTCAGAATCCACACCACCCCTCATCATTTTGCACACTTCTATTGGGCCTTTACCCCTCGGCCACGTTTTCCTGAAACCAAACAAACACCGCCCATCTAATCTCGCCTCATGTCTCTTAGTGTAATGGTCGGCGCTTCGCTATTCCTGCACCGGCAATCCAGGTTCGAATTCAATGTTGTCACAATAATGTTCTCGTGAATCCTCACTGCACTATTTCCGCCCTGATGTTATCTTTCCCAAATCCAGGTCACTAAAGCAGCATGCATGGTCCACCCCAATATCTCGTCATAGGACATCCTGCTCCTGTACTTAATGACCTAACCAACTGAAGGAAAGCATGCCACACACCATCTTCACCAGCCTGTCCACTTGTCTCACCACTTTCATGGAATTATGTGCCTGTAACCTTGATGAAGGGCTCAATCCCAAATTGGTTATTTGTCTTTGCAATATAAAGTTTGACCTGCTGAGTTTCTCTAGCATCGTGTTTTTGCTTCAGTCATTTTGTCTGCAAACTTTTTGTGTTTTACTCTTGTTTGTACCTGTATTCCTTGCAAGTCTCACTGTTCCAGAACGCACCCCAGGGCCCTACCATTGTCCAAGTTCTGCCTTGGTTTAGCTTCCCAAAATGCAACACCTCACACTTGTTTGAGTTAAATTCCATTGGCTATGGCTTGGCCCACTTTCCTAGTTCATCAAGATCCAATTGGAACCTTAGATAACCTTCTTCACTGTCCACCGTCCCACCACGTCATTTGCAAATTGAGAGGTCTTGGGTAGTAGGTCATGGTTCACACTAGCTATGTTGGCATCCAAGTCCTTAATATGGATGACAAACCCAATGGTTATGATCTCAGAACAAAGGAGCAATTGTTTTCGACTGAGGTGAGAGAAGTTGGTTCATTCAGTGGATGGTGAACCTTTAATTCTCAACTCCCGAGGGATGTGGGGGCTCCAGAGATCTATGATGTCTGGATGTTGAAGCATTCAAGAGTAGTGCAAGAAAAAATGGAGCAAAATAAATCACTTATAATCTAGATTGATAACAGATCAGGCTTGATGTGATGAATGGTGGCTCTCTCCTGTTTCTCGTGTCTCGTGAATGATAAAAACTCATTTGTTTGCATCAGTTAATTAGGATTTTAACATTTATAGAGGCAGACAGAATCAGAATTTACTGTCACAAACATGTGCCATGAAATTCGTTGTTTTGCGGGCAGCATTATTGGTTAAAAAAATACATTTTTTAAAAACAAATTAATTAGTGCAAAAGAAGAGAAAATTAGGTGATGTCTGTGATTCATTGTCCATTCAGAAATCTGATGGCGGAGGGGAAGAAGGTGTTTCTGTACCAATGGGTGTTCATCTTCAGGCTCCTGTACCTCTTTCTTGATGGCAGCAAACTGAAGACGTCATACGCCATTAACAACTCTCTGCATTAGCACCTCCGTACCAGGGAGGGATGCAACCAATCAGAATGCTCTCCACGGTACATCTGTAGAACTTTGCTAGTGTCTTTGGTGACATACCGAATCTCTTCAAACTCCACTAACGAGCCTTCTTTATGATTACGTCAACATGAAGCCCTCAGGACAGATCTTCAGAGATGCCGACACCCAGGAATTTGAAGTTCTTGACCCTTCAATGGGGACTGGTTCATGTTCTCCTGGTTTCCCCTTCCTGAAGGCCACAATCATCTCTGTAGTTTTGCTAACATTGAGCGCAAGGTTGTCGATCAACCAGCTGATCTCCCTCCTGCACACTTCCCCATTGCCGTCTGTGATTTTACTAATGACCGTGGTGTCATCGGCAAATTAGTAGATGGCATTTGAATTGTGATGCGCCACACAGTCATGAGTGTAGAGAGGGTAGAGCAGTGGGCTAAGCACGTATCTTGGAGGTGTGCCTGTGTTGATTGCCAGTGAGGAGGAGATTTTTTTTTCCTGATTTGTATTGACTGTGGTCTTCCGATGAGCAAGTCGAGGATCCAGGTGCAGAAGCCCAGGACTTGAAGCTCACTGACTAGTACTGAGGGGATGAAGGTGTTGAAAGCTGAGCTGTAATCGATGAAGAGCAGCCTGATGTGCGTACTGCTGTTGTCTAGGTGATCCAGGGCTGAGTGGAGAGGCCATGGGATTGCATCTGCTGTGGAGCGATTGTGGAGGTAGGCGAATTGCAGCAGGTCCAGATCTGGACTTGGGTATGAGTTAATTCTGGCCATGACCAACCTCTCAAAGCATTTCATTGCAGTTGACATGAGTGCTACTGGGTGATGATCATTGAGGCAGCTCACTCTACTCTTGGCTGATTGATGCCCTTTTGAAGCAGGTGGGAACCTCTGACTACAACAATTGAAAATTGAGGGATTAAAAATGGCAGTGAACACTCCGGCTAGTTGGTTAGCACAGATTTTCAGTCCCCTGCCAGGTACGCCATCAGGGCCTGACGCCTAGCAAGGGTTCACCCTCTCAAAGATGTTCTGACGTTGGACTCAGAGGCAGATATCACAGGGTCACCAACCTCAGCAGGGATTCTCATTGTTACGGTCGAATTCTCCTTTTCTAAACAAGCATGAAAGTGATCAGCTCATCGGGTGGTGATGAATGATGTTAGACTTCGTCATGGCTCCCAGACAAGATAAGTTGGCATGAGTGGAGATTCGGTATGTCACTGAAGACTCTCATAAATGTTTGCAGGTGTACCATGGAGAGCATTCTGGCTGGTTGCATCACTGTCTGGTACTGAAATGTCAATGCTCAGGACAAGAAAAAAAGTTCAAGAGAGTTGTTAACTCGGTCTGCGATATCAGGGGCCCAGACTTCAACCCATCAAGGACATCTACATGAGGCAGGATCTTTAAAATGCAGCCTCTATCCTCAAAGACCCTCTCCACCCAGGACCTCTTCACTCTGCTACCATCAGTTAAAAGGTACAGGAGCCTAAAATCGACCATTTAGCAGCACAAGGACAGTTTCTTCCCCGCTGCCATCAGATTCCTGAATGATCAATGAACCAAAGACACTGCCTGACTTTTTGTGCCCTATTATTTATAGTAAGGTTGTAAGATGATTATATTGTGAATGTTTGCACCATGATGCTGCAAAACCCCGAATTGCGCGACTCGTTCTTGACAATAAATTCTGATTCTGATGAAATTGGGTGGAATAATTGACATAGCGGCTCGCACCATGTTTTTACAGTGCCAGTGACCCGGGTTTGAATCTACCACTGTCTGTAAGGAGTTCTGCATGTTCTCCTTGTGTCTGCATGGGTTTTTCCCGGGTGCTCTGGTTTCCTCCCACCCTTCAAAAACATGGAGTTTATAATTGGTGTATTGAGAAGGAGTGGGCTCATGGGCCAGAATGACAAGTTACAGTGCTTTATATCTAACTAAACTAAAATTATAATGAGGCAGGCCAGGCCACATGGGGCCGTGAATGAGAGTTAGCCTCAGGTTGATAAGAAGGCAGAATTATAGAGGACGTCTGAGGGAGATGTTTTTCCACCCAGAGCGTGGAAGCAGTGGAGCTCCATTGTTCAAGAGGCACTTGGAATAGAAAGGCACAGAGATGGAGCAAATTCAGGCAAGGGGAAGTAGCGCTGCTATGCAAATGATTCTGGCACAAAGTTCACAGACAGTACAACAGGCTTTAATTAGCTTAAATTTGTACCCCAGTCTCAGTATCTTTGCTGGCTCCTCGTGTCTGACTGTCCCTGTAGGAGCCGGCTTGAGTCTTTATATTGGCCGGCGATTGACAGCCGGCCAGGTGAGGCCAGCCTCCCAGGTTGCCGACCTGAGGGTACAGTGGTTGTCCCCCTGCAGTCGGCCGGTGGGAGCGTGGCCAATGTAGTGGTTGCATCACCATGCCATCACAGTCAGTGGGGATGAGGTAGGCTGAAAGATTTCAGAGCTGAACGTACTCTGACCTCGCTGATTTAAATAGTTTATTACTTCCAGCTCTGGTTAGCATCGCAGACAGAGGGGTGTAACTTAACCGGCCGACAGTCAAGACGTTTAGAATTAAACCAAGTCTGGAGATGCTGGGGTCAAATACAATACACAAACATGCTGGAGAAACCCAGCAGGCCATGCAGCATCCATAGACAGTGAAGGGTAACCAATACTTTAGATGTGGGCCTTGACTTTTACCTGAAGGGCTCAGGCCTGAAACATTAATTCCCCATTCATGTTACATGACCTCAGTTTCTTCAGAACATTTGTGTACTCCAGTCTAAATGTTTAGCTCTCAGGTGAATGAAATTGGTGGGGACAGAGGGCAAAGTTCTGGCTGACATGATGCTGTTGCACTTATAAGGTGCTGTTGAGGCCAAAAGGTCGAAGGCCATATATGAATTGTTAGCGAGGAAGCCCCTTTTTCCACACGTTACACGTTTATTACTTGCCCTGAGTAACCATGACCTCCATAAACTGATGCTGTTGACACTCCCAATGGTGTTCGACGGAGACCTCCAAGATTTAGACTTTGTAATGCAGGTCCTGAATTTTCTGTGGGAGAGAAAAGTATGAAATCTCAAAGTACTCCCTAACGGGCCCAAATAGGTAGAGCATAGAACATGACATCATGGCGCAGACCCCTGGGCCCTCAATGTTATTCTGACCCCTATAAACCTACTGCACAACAATCTAACCATTCCTACCTCACTGCCCCAACCTTCTATTTTTCTTACGTCCCTTGTTCCTATCAAAGAGTCTTTTGAACATCCCTGTTGTACCATTCTCCGCCACCACCCCCAGTAATGCATTCTAGGCCCCCACCACCACACTCTGACATCTCCCCCAGATTTTCCTTCACTTGCCTAAAACAGGTGTCCTCTGGTATTTGCTATTGTTGCCCCATGGAATAAAGGTGTCCACCCTGTACAAGCCCCTCGTAATCTTGCATACAGCACAGTGGACAGGTCCTTTCAGCCTCTAAGTTACAACCAATTGACCTACAACCCTCGGTACATTTGAAACCAGAGCTCCCAGAGGAAACCCACGCAGTCATGGTGAGAACATACAAACTCCTTTCCGACATCACGGGATTTGAACCCCGGTCCCGCTCACTGGTGCTGTAATGGCGTCACACTGACCGCTACGCCAACGTGTTGACCCCCCACCGCTACTCTAACGTGCATGTGAAATTGTGCTGGAAGTAACTATAACATCGCTCTCCCCATTCCACAACACACCGTCTCTGCCCCGTCCTCAGTGAGTCATCCAGTCAAATACGTCGCACTCACCTAACCTCCCGCCCACTCAAATCAATAGGCATGTAATGCTGTTTTTGGAGAATAATGTGCTAGTGAGAGGCATTACAGGAGAAACGGATCACGAAGGGCAGATTCATGCTTCACATCAAAATGAACAATGAATGCTTCAGAATCAATATGATAAAAGCACTAAATTCTGCAGTCAACATTTCCTTAATCAGATTTATTGCAACCTGAAATCTATTTCATGCTGGCCTGGTAATATAACCACCTTCAAAGATAAAAAGGCACCTTTATATTTCCTCTTTGCTTATGTTAATCTCAACACGTATTTCTCCATATCTATGGAGTCAACATCATCTCTCTCCACTTGTGAAGACACACCTAATATTAAGAAGCTTAACCACATCTTCCACGTCCCAGGCACCGACGGACATGTTAGTCCTTAATAGACCTGACTTGTTCCTCGATTGTTCTCTTGCTTTTCAATTTATAACAGAGAAATCGACTGCACAGTGCAGGCCCTTTGGCCCACAATGTTACGCTGACTCAAGAACTAACATGGGGTGGCACAGTAGGCGTAGCGGCTAGCACCAGCGATCGGAACTGGGGTTCGAATCCCGTGCTGTCTGTAAGGAATTTGTATGCTCTCCTCGTGTCTGTGGGTTTTCTCCGGGGGCTCCAGTTTACTGCCAACGTTCAAAAGGAGCTGGAGGCGTAGGTTAATTGGGTGGCACAGGCTCATTGGCCAAAATGGACCGTCATCGCACTGTATGTCTACATTTAAATTTATAGCATCCACATCCTTCCTGGCCAGAACTGAACACAATATTCCAAGAGGGCTCCAACTTACATAGGCTGCATCATTACCTTACAGCTCTTAAACTCAATCCTGTGGTTAATGAAGGCCAACAGTCCATAATTCTATCAACCTGGATGCAACCCCAGGATCTCTGTTTTTCCACACTCTTCAGTCTTCCCATTCACGTTGAGTTCTGCCTTCGGGTGTGACCTCCCCAAATGAACCACTATTTATAAAAGCTCTCCAGGATTTTATTTGTTTTTGCTTATTAGTATGTTATCCTACCCCCTCTCTGCATTCTCAATGTCACTTTTAATTTCAGCCCTCCGTTTTCCATATTTTGTTGCTGCATCAACGTCTCCCATGGCCTTCCCATTTTTGCGTTCAGCTAGCCACTGTGCACTACACTCTCTGGTGCCGTTCCCAGCTGTGAAGACATTTGCTTGGGGTCTTTGAAGCAGGTGGGAACCTTCCTTGAGGTACCCCTACCCTATCGCCTCACAATCTCCCTTCATCTGTCACAGAGACGAACTTAATTGCAAGATACTCTTTTCAGTAGATTTTTGAGAATTTACCGGTTATAGAAATTGAACTCTTTTCACCGAACAGAATCTGGAGAGAGAGAGAGGAACAGTTCATGTTTTTAATCTCCCTTACTTGTGTATGGATAGTCTTGCTGGATAGCACACCAAACAAACTTTTCAGATTTCAGATCTATTGTCAGAGTACATAGATGACATCACATACAACCCTGAGATTCTTTTTCCTGCGGGCCAGACAGAAATACCACTTATAGGTAGTGCAAAAACAAAACTGGGCAATGTACACAAGTAAACAAATAAAGAAATGTATAAACAAGCTGAATCCAATAGAGAGAGGAAAAAATTAATAAAGTGCACAAGTAAAAGTCCTTAAATAAATCCCTGATTGAGTTTGTTGTTGAGGAGTCTGATGGTGGAGGGGAGGTGGGGGGCAGGTGGTGCAAGTCTTGTTACGCCGATACCTCTTTCCTGATGGCACCAGTGAGAACAGAGCGTGTGCTGGGTGGGGTGGATCCTTGACAATTGTTGCTGCTCTCTGACGGCAGCATTCCCTGTAGATGCTCTTGATGGTGGGGAGGGTTCTGCCTGTGATGTCCTGGCCTTTTGGAGGGCTTTACCCTCGGGGTTATAGGTGTCCCCATACCAGACCGTGATGCATCCAGTCAGCACACTTTCTACCACACCTCTGTTGAAATTTGCCAGGGTTTCTGGTGTCGTACTAAACCTCCATAAACTCCAAGAAGTAGAGGCGCTGACGTGCTTTCTTCACGATGCCATTGGTGTGTTGGGTCCAGGAAAGTTCCTTGGCACGTGACAATAAATGTGAACTTCTAAACCCTTCATTACAACTGCCAAAAAACCTTGTGATGAAGTTTCGAACCTGAGACTTCCAGTACTTCCACCACTCACTGTGCAGTGGCACTGATATTGAGAATATATTGTCGTACAGATGCCCCAAAATTCTTGCTTGTTGCACCATCTGCAACTGCATACGTTACATTACCACAAAATGCCAACGCAGAAAAAGAGATAACAGAAAAGGATAGTGACGTGGTTAGTGAAGCAGTTAGTGCAACACCATTACAGCCCCAGTTCAAATCCCCCATTTTCTGTAAGGTGTTTGTACGTTCTCCCCGTGACCTGCATGGGTTACCTCAGGTGCTCCAGTTTCCCCTCCCCCCATGTTCGAACGACGTATGGGCTTGGTTAGTTAATTGGTAACATGGTTGTACTTATGGTAACGCGGTTAGTGCAGAGGTAAATCACAGCACCAGTGACCTGTGTCCGAATCCGGTGCTGTCTGCAAGGAATTTGTACATTCTCCCCCTGTCTCCCTGTCTATTTCCTACAGGCACTCGGTTTCTGCCCACCCTTCAAAAAAAATTGTAAGGGGGTTGTAGATTAATTGGGAAGTTTTGGCAGCACGGGATCATGGGCCGTAAGGGCCTGTTACCATGCTGTATCTCTCAATTAAATTAAAATATGAAAGGGTAGATAAATATTCACAGTCACAGTTATTGCAAGACAGAAAAAAGTCATGTTTCAATAGTGTTGACAGATCTTTTGGTTGTCTTGGAGTTGCTTATGGTTAGGGTAGTGCAGGAAGGATCAAGAGCTTTAGAACTGTTCAAGGATGGGGGGGAATTGTTCTCTAATCTAGAGGTGCTGGACATAAGGCTACTGTGCCTTCGACCTGAAGGTAGCAGTGAGAAAAGGTGGTGACCAGGCTGATGGCAGTCCTTTATGATCATGTCTTCAATGGAGGGGAGATCAGTAGCCATGATGGAATTGACTATGACTGCATTTTCTGCTGCCATCTGGGCACTGGCGTTTCCAAACCAGGCTGTCAGGCAACCATAATTTCCACAGTACATGACATACATACACAGTATTTGACGACATGCCAAATCTCCTTGAGAAAGTAGGGGCGTTGGTGCGCCGCCTTCATGCTTGCCTCGAGGCGCCAGCTCCAGGACAGGTCCTCCAATATGCCAGGACTGGTTCGTGGACCCTCAGCCACAACCCCCCCAGCCAAAGCCCCTGGGTCCTATTGACAATGAAAACAAGATTGTTGTTCTGCCACCACCCAACCAGATTCTCCATCTCCATCTCCATCCTGGATTGTGACTCATCACTTCCCATTATTCAGCCAACAACGATGGCGTCACCGGTGAATTTATAGATTGCGTTGGAGTTAAACTTGGCTACAAAAGTGTGAGTGTACAGGGAATAGAGTGGGGGACGGAACACACAGTCTGGTAGTATTTCAAATTTTCACTGTTTGTGCAGTTTATTTTTATTTTCAGTTGTTCAAATCCCAGTTCAATAACATTGACCCTCACCCAATTTACAACTTTTCAAGGTTATTTCCATCCTGTTTCCTAACTGTGATCGGGCAATGAGTGACACAGTCAGCGTGACGGTTAGTGCCAAGCCTCACAGTAGCAGTGACAAGGATCGACTCCAGTGCTGTCTCAAAGGAGTTGGTGCCTTCTCCCCGGATTTCTCCCAGCTTCCACAAGAAGTTCGGGGTTCACAGGTTAATTGGTGTAATTGTGCTGGACAGGCTTGTGGGCTGGAGCAGTCTGTTACTGTGCTGTACATCTAAATTTTGAAAAGAAAAAATGATAAACCCTTTGTTTAACTTCCTTCCTTGAAGTACCCCTACCCTATCGCCTCACAATCTCCCTTCATCTGTCACATACTGGCTAAAAAAATATTCAGAATGCAACTTACAGTTTCAATGCTTCACCAAAGATTCTATCCCGGTTACCAACAGCAAAAATCTGCTACTCCTGTCCAAATGTTTTTTGCATTTTCCAAATGTTTATTTAGACAGACAGCAGGGTAACAGGCCATTTCAGGGCCGTGTCGCCCAATTAACCTCCGCCCCCAGTACATGTATTTATTTGAACGGTGGGAGGAAACCGGAACCCCCGGAGTAAACCCACACACACATACGGGGAGAGCATACAAACTCCTTATAGACAGCACGGGATTTGAACCCCAGTCTGGTTCTGATCTCTGGCATTTTGAAGGCATTGCGCCAATCTTGCCACCCTCAATATGATCTCAACAATCGACTCCTGTCACCCTCTGATCACTTGGAGGTTTATAGTTACATGACTATAGTCATTGCATGACTGTCCACATTATTTTTAGTTCTACCCATGAATCTACTAACAAAGTATCCCTTTGCATAAAGCCAATACAGTAAAACCTCTGGCAAGCAGCAGCCTCAAGTAACTGGCAAAATAAAATTGAGGAAAATAAATTATGAAAGTTAATATCATTCATCATTCTGGTGCCTTGCCATTCAGTGTGTGCGATCACTTCTCTCTCTGACCCTCTGAATTGTAGTTGTTGCCTCTTCTCCTTGGGCGAAGGCTCCATCGTTGAGCTGAGACCGTGGTCGATGTTGAGTTCATGATTATACAAGGGAAAAATAATGAAGTGGTTTCCCGTTGCCTTTTGCAATGTCCATTCTGGGCGGGTCAACCCTGGCCACTGGGCACCATCTGCCCAGGGTTTTTAGTTTTAAAGGTAAAGGTAAAGGTTCCATAATATTACATTTAGAATGTAACATACATGAAATTCTTTAACCGTTTGTCTACCGTTTTATTTTGAATATCACTAGCGGTAGTGAAAAAATGTATTGTGATCACATGGACATCCAAATCCCCACTCCCCGCATGATGGACGGAGAAATGAATTGTTGTATACCTATGGGAAAATAATCACATATAACTTAAAGAATAAAAATGACACTTTTGTAAAGGTCTGGCAGCCATACCTGGACCACATAGGGGCCCAGATACTTTTACACCCTATTTTCTCCTTTTTACTACTGTAATTATTTTATATACAAAAATGTAGTTTCCCTAATTGTAATGTGATGGGCCCAGAGGACCCCAAAATCCAATGGCAACAGAAATTCACAAAGACAAATGGTTACTTAAACGAAAGTTGCTTTTAATTTTCTTTAAAAATAAAAACAGGATCAAACTTTAACTTATTACTATTAAGTTAACTTAACCTAACTTAACCCCCTTCTAATTTTAAGCACATATGTAGGTAATGTGTATAAGTTCAGAAAAGTTATTTGATTCACAGTTCAATCTCACTTCTCACTTCTCACCGGTCTCAGGCAATTCTTATACCATGCACATAATTTTCACCAGGCTCTAGTGCTTCAAGTTAAATGGTTGCTCCTCGGGAAGGTTCTTGTCAGTTTCAGAGAGAGATTTGTTGCTCGTTGGACACCCGCAACTGATTGCCTCTGATCAGTCACTTCAGTGTCTTGCCAAAGAAACTTGCCCAATCATGGGTTTTCCAGGTCATCACAGTTCCTTTTGTTTCCCTTATTTCAGGAGAAACACTTCAGCCAGCCATTTCCTCTTGTAAGGACTTTGAACAGGCTAAACTCAGAACTCACAACCTGTTTTCAAAATAGGGTTTACAACAAGCTGCCAGCTTGCCATGTTGCAGCCTCAAAAGTCAATGCAGAACTGACTTCTCTCTCTCTCTCTCTCTCTCAAAACCAGAACTCTAAGCCTAATCGTTGAAAGATTTTATCAGTTTCTGAGCATGGACTGCCCATCTGCAACTGCTTTTTAAAATTCCTTCCAAAGTAGTTTCATTGGCTTTGCAAATGCATCGGAGCCTGTCTCACTTACACCAAAGCTCTTGCATTTTAAATGAGATATGAAGTGTTTGTTTGTGAAGTGACCTCCACGCAACACCTTCACTGGGCCAACGATTGAGACCATATTGGAGTTCAAATCCCGCGCTGTCCGTAAGGAGCTTGTACGTTCTCCCCGAGTCTACGTGAGTTTTCTCTGGGGGCTCTTGTTTCCTCCCACCCTTCAAAAGCGTACCAGGTTAATGGAGTGTAAATTGGGCAGCGCAGGCTTGTGGGCTGAAATGGCCTTTTACCGTCTCTAAATTTAAAATTAAAATCTAGCAGGGCTAGTCTTCAGGTTCTGTACTTTCTGTCAGAATGCAGCAGCGAGATGAGAATGTGACCAAGGTCCTTTCTGATGATGCCAGTGTCTGTCGAGGTTTGATATGGAGTGTGCAACAATTGAAAATGAAGGCTTTGGTTTGCCTTCTTTCTCAATGCAGTTTGAGTTTATTATCTTCCCATTGCACAACCCGTCAAAACCTGTTCTCTGGTCCTCGGTGCAAAACACGCAGACACAAAACCAGATATAACACACACACCGACAAGCAATGCATATGCAGAACAGACGTACAGATATAAAAATAGATAAATATTGTTTGGTTAATATGAGAATCTCAGAGGGTAAGCGTGAGCAGTTCCTTTGGTTGTTCAGCATTCTCACTGCCCATGGGAAGAAGCTGTTCCTCAGCCTGGTGGTGCTGGCTCTGATCCTCCTGGATCTCTTTCCCGACGGGAGCAGCTTGAATATACAATGTGCGGGGTGGAAGGTGTCCTTAATGATTTTACACAGCCTCTTCACATGATAATCGTGATAGATCATGTCGATGAAGGGGTTGTGGGGGAGGGAGACTGCAGTGATCCTCTCTTCCACTCTTATGGTTCTATGGATTGACCTCCTATCCATTTCTCTGCAGCAACCATACCACACGGTGATGCAGCCGGCCAGGACGCTCTCAAAAAATCTGCTGTAGAAGGTTGACATAATGATGGCCGGTAGCCTTACCTGCCTCAGTTTTCTCAGGAAGTGTTGTGCCTTCCTGACAAGTGGGGAGATGTTGTGTGTCCACGATAGGTCATTCGTTAAGTGGATTCGAATGAATTTGGTGCTCTCCACTCTCTCCATGATGGAGTTGTGGATCTGAAATGGAAGGTGGTTGTTCCTGATCCTCCCGAAGTCCACCTTCATCTTGTCCACATTGAGTCTAGGTTGTTATTCTCGCACCATTTCACGAGATTCCCCAACTCTTTTCTGTCGGGCGACAGAGGCCAACGTCTGTCGTATCCTCTGAAAATGTGATGAACTGTTGAAACTGGATCTGGCGAAGCAGTCATGGGTCAGTAGCGAGAACAGGAGCAGGCTGAGCACACGGCCCTGAGGTGCGCCAGCGGTCATCATGATGGGGATTGATGTTCTGCTACTGACCTGGGCAGGAAGCAGAGGGTTGGAATGCAAGGATCATTCTTTGATTGGCTGCCATTTGCTAGTGGTGCTCGAAAGAGGTCAGTGTTGGGGCCTCATAAGACTTTGCTGGAGAGACTTAGCAGGCCATGTGATAAGGGGTAACCAACGTTTCAGGCCACAGGATGGGCATGTTTAGCGCACCCCTTTTACAGCCACAATTTGAATCTGGTGCTGTCTGTAAGGTGTTTGTACTTTCTCCCCATATCTGCATGTGTTTTCCTGGTTTCCTCCCACCAATTAAAACATATTGGGGGTTTGTAGGTCAATTGGGTGCAATTGGACAGCACGGGCTTGTGGGCCAGAAGGGCCTGTTATCCTACTGTTTGTCTAAATTTTTAAAATTTAATTTAAAATTTATATTCTTCTAGCTATGAGCAAAAAAGCAGCCAGGAGTCTCAATGAAAAGGTGGGGGAGGATAGAAGGGAGAGGGTCAGAGAACAGACCATCAGGTAAAGGCCAGAGCTAGATATGGTAGGAGGTCAGAAGAGAGAAAAAAAACTGATGTGATAAAGAGAGGGGTGGGATGGTGTCTAAACCTCCTTGAGTCCCCCAACCCCCCGTCCCCCAAATTGCTGTGATACAGAACGCCCATCGCCCCCTCAACTCACCTGCCTCATTCATTCTGCTTGTGTTCGGTGCGGATCATAAAAGCACGACCATTCCCAGCACTTATTCTTCCGTCTGCTTTGCCTGTCATTTGTAACAGGGCTGGGTAATTGGTTGGGTCAGAGCAGGAATAAAGGGTTTTATTTTTCTTTCACTGGCAAGACACCACTGCTGCTGTTCCCTGTGGTTCTGTATTAGAGTCCGAAACTTTCAGCACCCATATTAATGATCTGGATGATAGATTTGGGGAACCGCAGGTGCATTTTTGCTGGAATTCTGGGCGGTTGGAATTCAAACGTGAGGACGTTCGCCCACGGATTGAAAGGGAGGATGTGCAGCTGCAGGGGCCACTGGAGGCAAATCCGTGGAGACCCCAGTGTCTCCAAAAGCGGCTCTCCTGCCTTTCTCAAAACATACAGGGGTTGTCGGTTATTTTGGGCTCATGGGCCAGGAGAGTCTGTTGCCGAGCTGCATGTCTAAATTAAAATTTAAAAATGGAAATATTGTTGGGGTTGCCGGGCAATGCTAGTGTATTTAAAAGTTGATGTATTTTCTGTATTATTAACAATAAAAGTAATTGTAGTCTTTTAAAACCAGAATAAAAGCTCTGAGCTCTATCGGAAGTTATCTTGTTTGATTCTGACGATGATACTTCAGCAACAACAACAACAACACACTGGCTTTGGTTTTATTACACACACCCCAGGCCTCACCTCAATGATAACAGAATATAACCATTAAAATAATCAGGAGTGATTCAATCAGCTTAGTTATACTGCAGTGGGGTAGGTCTAATGGGCAAGCGTTTGTTTTATTAAGCACCTTTCATAAGATAGCGAGAGTGAATATATTCTCTCTGCTAGGGATGGGAGAGGATCCAGAACCAGGGGTGGGGGCACAAGCAGTGTTGAACGGTGCTGAATTCTGGAGATGGAACAGCCAACAGTGGAAATCTAGACTCAGTAATAATGTCGGAGTATTCAGTAATAAACCCTAGAGGTATTTGTTGGTTAAAGGGATTGAGGGATGTGAAGGGAACAGGTGGCTTCGACAAGCTGTGATTCAGCCGAATGCCCGTGCGTGTTTAAATTTAATTTTTTTTAAAGAATTTAGACATACCGCACGGCAACGGGCCACTTTGACCCATGGGCCCGTGCCATCGAATTTACTTCTGGTTAACCAACACCACTGGTATGTCTCGAATGGTGGGAGGAAACCAGAGCCCCTGGACAAAACTCACGTAGGCACGGGGAGAGCGTACAAACTCCTTACAGACGGCGTGGGATTCGAACCTCAGTCCCAATCGCTGGCACTGTAAAGGTGTTGCTGCATCAATCGTGCCATCATTTAGCTTCCTAATCCAACCTCTTCCTAAACTCTAAATGCACACAGACTCTCTCATGCACTCACACATACTTTCATACGTACACATGCTCATACACTCACTGCCGCACACACGGTCACTCACGCACACGTATGGTCTCTCGTCCTCACTCTCTCACGCACACTCACAGGCATACACACACATTCACTCACACTTTCTCACTCACGCTTGGACTTACGCACACGAGTCACTCACACTCACTCTTGCACTAACTCACACGTTCGGTCACACACTCACATCAGCAGCCACATGGTCCTCAAAGGTAAACGAGTGGAGGCTGTATAAGACTCTTAGACAAATGGATGAAAGAAAAATAGAGGGTTATGGGGTAGGAAGGGTTCAGTACCTTTTTTTAAAAGGAAGGAATATAGGGGCAGTACAACATTGAAAGCTGAAGGGCCTCTACTGTGCTGTATTATTCTATGTTCAGTTAATCATAGATAGACCCCCATCAGAACTATAGAGAATTGAGACAAACATTCTTCCCCCTTGAATTCCCACTTCCCACCATGACAGCGTCTGCCACCTGCCTCACCGGTTCTCCAATGTGCCCACAACTCACAAAAGCTCACAGATGCTGCCAGCCCCCCATGGCTCTATCGCTGTGAGGTCCAGCTATGTTGTGATGTTGCTTTAGAAAGTCGAACCAGGATTGGGACCAATGTGGTGAATAGCAGGGCTGTGGAGAGTTTTGCAGAACGGGGGTACAGGTGCATTTGAAAAAGGCATTTGCCACACTTGCAGGATGCAGAAGTTGCACCCTCCTGATTCAGTTCCAGAAGGTGTTGGTGAGACCACTCTGAGAGTAGTGTGTGCATTTTGTTCACCCAGCTATGGGAAGGACATCAATAAATTAGAAGGGGTACAAAGGTGATTCACCAGGAGTAGGTGAGCTGGGACATTCCCAAGAATGCAGGAACCTTGGGGGGGAGGGGGGAGGGGGGGATAACCTTTTAGAGGGGCATGGATAAAATTAATGCTCACAGTCTTTAGAAGATTTTAAAGCCAGAAGCAGTAGGTTAAATGTACAAGGGAGAGATTTAAGAAGGACCTTTCACTCAGAGGATGAGCTGAATGAGCTGTCAAACTTGAAAATTCTGACCGATTTATGGATATAAATGGATCAGGAGAATGCCTGTGTTTAGTCCAAATGGGACCAGCCCAGAATGCCAACATGGCCAGAATGGTTTTGTTGGGCCAAAGGGCCTTCTCCAAGCTGGATGACGCTGCCAGAATATCATCTCCCCATTCCCTTTCTCTCAACTTGGTACCTGTTGACCCTGGGAACCAGTTCATATATAATCATATAACAATTACAGCACAGAAACAGGCCAGTTCGGCCCTTCTAGTCCATGCCAATCTCCCACCTAATCCCATTGACCCATAACCTTCCATACCTCTCTTGTCCTAATACCAATCCAACTTTTCCTTAAATATTAAAATTGAGCCTGCATCTACCACTTTGGTAAAAATGCATTTGCTTTATAATGAATTAACAGTCCATTTCAGATGTTTTCAATTGCAAAGCATGAAGGATCCAATCATATCCACAGGTGCAAGCAATTATTTTAATCTTTGACCTTTGTATGTATATAAGTCCCACTTTTTGATAAACTGAGACTATCAGAAGGACGGCTGTGAGTCTAGAAGATGAGGTTGAACCTCTTTAATCCGATGATGTTGGGACTCGACCATTGCCGGACCATAGGAAATGCACAGAAATAGCCATCAAAGGTGTGATCGGTGCCTCGATCAGACCCATTTTCTGAGCTTAAAGGATCAAATCTATCACAAATCAAATCTCAGTTGGTGTAGCGGTTAGCACAACACCTTTACAGTGCCAGCGATCGGGACCAGGGTTTGAATCCTGCGCTGTCTGTAAGGAGTTTGTACTAACAGCGACAGATTTAAAACACGCCAGACCACAGAGCAGTGGACAGTAGAGGTTCAACCTGTATGCAGAAGTGCGGGAGAAACTCGCCAGGTCCCTCAGCGTCCACAGAAGGTAAAAATATACTCCCAAAGTTTTTGGGCCTGAGTTTTCGTCAATATGTGAGTGAAAAGCAGGCAGGTGCCTGATTAGAATGGTCGGGTGAGGAGCACAGACCAACAGGCAGGAGAAAAAAAGCTAAGACTTGATCAGGGGAGGGGGGGGGTGCCTTTTTATTTATTTTAACAGACCATTTCGGCCCACGGGTCTGGGCTGCCTAATTACACCCAATTGACCCCTGTTACTTTTTGGAGGGTGGGAGGAAACTGGAGCCAATGGGGAAAATCCATCCAGAGACAGGGAGAATGTACAAACTCCTTAAAGAAAGGGCAGGATTCAAACCCTGGACCCATCGCTGCCGTTGTAACAGCATTGCGCTAACCGCTAAGCCAACCGTGCACTCCATGAAAGCAAAGCTCGAGGAAAGGGGACAGAGGGATCAGGAAAGAGGGAGGGGGAGTTAACTGAAGCTGGAGAAGTTAATGTTAAACCAGAGAAGTTGACGCTAATCCTATCTGGTTGGAGAATGGCCAGACCGAATACAGTGTTGTTCCTCCAATTTTGTGAGATCTGAGTTTGGCCATAATTGTGTCCGTGTACAGTGTGCGAATGGTGTGTGGTGATGTGGAACGCAACTGGTCAGCCACCAGGAGAACCCACTATTGCAACAGACAGAGGGAAGGTGTTCAACAAAACACCTGCATCCAGTCTCTCCAATGTAGATGTGGCCACCTCACCTGGCAATGCATTCCAGGCAACCACAACTCTCTGTGTGGAAAAAACATACCTCTTATGTTTTTTTGGAACCTTCCCCTCACAAAGCTATGCTGACTTCCCTGAGAAGACTGTACATCTTTAAATGCTCGTAAATCCTGTCCTTAAGAACCCTATCCAATAGTTTTACCAACGCTGATGACTCACTGGCCCTTAATTCCCAGGATTCTGCCTATTACCTATTTTAAACAAGAGGATCACATTTCTATTCCCCAATCCTCCGGCACCTTCCCTGTGGCCAAAGAGGATGCAAAGATCATTGCAATGCACCATCAAATTCTTCCCTCCCTTCTCTTAGCAACCTGGGTCATCCAGTCTCGAGGACCAAATGTTTTTAAGAAGATCCAGAACTTCCTCTTTTTTAATCTCAACATGGTCCAGCACATAAGCCTGTTCTATTCTGACTTTACCTTGACACTTTTCTCTGGTGAATACTGAAGCAAAGTATACATTTAGGACTTCCCTAACCTCATCCACCTCCAGGCACTTGTTGCCTCCTTTCTCCTTAAGCAACCCTTCCTTCACTTATTGGCATTGGCATCTTGTTGGTCAACTTGGCTGGTCTCATGGATATCTGCTCTGTTGATTGTTGGATAACTGGACAATTAAATAAGAAATATCTGGTTGATCTGTTGATTTAATGTTCAGTAGATATGTGGGCTGTTTATTAAGAGCCAGGATTCCTTTACTGTCATTTAGCTAAAAATATAAAATTTGTCACCTCCTGCTTGCAATAAGTGCACACAATGAGGTGCCACTCGCCCACTTAACAGGACGAGTGCCTGTTTATCACTCAATCAGTATATATTGGTAATATAATTATTGGTTGGAAGCAGAGTCTGTCGTGCACTCATTGATCATTTGGTGGAAAGGGTGAAGAACTTCAAATTCCTGGGTATCAGCATTTCTGAAGATCTGTCCTGGGGCCTCATTGTCAATGCAATCCCAAAGAAGGGTCTACCAGCAGCTATACTTCATGATGGCTTTGAGGAGGTATGGTACACCGCCAAAGATTCTTACAAATTTCTACAGATGTACAGTGGCGAGCATTCTGACCAGTTACGTCAGTATCTGGTTGAGGTGCCAGTGCACAGAACTAGAAAAGACTACAGAGGTTGTGAACTCACCCAGCGGCATCATGAGCATCATGCTTCACCTCATCGAGGACATCGATGAGAGACAGTGTCTCAAGCAGCCTCAATCCTCAAGGACCCACCATCACCCAGGCCATGCCCTCTTCACTCTGCAACCATCGGGGAAAAAGGTACAGGAGTCTGAAGACAAACTTCCAAAAACAGCCCCTTCCCCTCCGCCATCAGATTTCTTCTTTTGCACTAATTTATGTATTTTTTATAGCAATATTGCATCTGTAACTCTGCTGCCAAACAATGTTTTGTGATATCTTTGTGATAATAAATTCTGATTCTTTTGGTGACAAATTAGGTTCAGGTTCAGTTGACCAGTGGTGTGTGGACACTTGATTAGTGATTTGTTGATAACAGATTGCATGTCTAATCTGTTGATTGCCTGTCAGATTGTGGTGTGTTAATGGTCTTGATTGCTGATTTAGAGTGTGTTCTGTCGAGTACTGATTATGGTTTGTTTGCTTGAGCATTTGCTCTAATTAAATTGGACAACAAAAATTTTGCTTCCTGAACACTTTTGGGTGTATTTTATGGATTTTGGGCTGCTGATCACAAAATTCACTTTAAAATGTTCCTATTATGTACCTTTTTTTAGATATAACCTATTTTTGTGATATTTTAAGTCTCCTTGTACATTACCCACGGAGCAAGCTGTTTTGGTCAGTCCAAGCCTGCCTGTGCATGCACTCAGTACAGGTGCTGTACTAATGTTGTCTGAGGCCTGGGTGTGCTTGAAAGACATTTAAAGATGTTGTTGAGAATTTTCTTGGCAACTACAAACTAGATCCAGCTGATTGACAACATGCTTCAAGCATCCAAAACCATGAAGTGCTACATGTCATTGAAAATTCATGTTCTGTATTTGCACTTGGACGTCTTCCCTGCTGATCTTCGTGCAGTCAGTGACGAACACAGTGAAAGGTTTCACCAGGACATTGCAACCATGGGCAACAGGAATCCATCATCGATGGCCGACTATTGATGGACATTGACGTGAAAGGCATCAGATGCTGAGTACAAACAAAAATCAGTGGCAGAACATTTTTAGGTCAGTTGAACTAATGCAATGTGTCGGCATCATTATGCGATTAAACGTGTTAAATTCAATCAAAGTTTAATGTAATGTTTCTTCAACTTCCTACGTGATCCAGCAAATCTGAAATGATCTTTGTGTTCAGTTTGAAGTTGTCTATCTTACTCTCCCAGTTTTTTTTCAGGAAGCAAAACCTTTCTAAAACAAATCATTATCCATTATTACTAGTTGATTCTAAGATTAGAACAAATAGTATTCTGCTGATCATTGATTAGGTGACTAAGTTATGTTTTTGAAAACAGCAGGAGATCTGTTGGGCTTCATGTCCATGGTCTGGCGGGATGGTTTCTGCCTGTTCTTGCTCTTCTCTGTTCAGAATCAAAATTTATTGTCATGGACGATTCATGAAATTCATTGTTTTGTGGTAGCATCACAGAGCAAACATTTATATAAACCAGCTTACAAAAACAAAATTTGTTGATGTCAAAGTCAGGCAGTCTCTTTGGTTCATTGATCATTCAGGAATCAGATGGCAGTGAGGAGGAAGCTGTCCTTCTGCTGCTGAGTTCCATGTCAGGAAACAGTTAAGGTGAGATACAATAGGGGTTTCAGGAGGGTTTTTAGCTGCTGTCAGTAATCCCAGCTCAGTCGTAGTTCAGTACTGAAGTCATCACACTTTCCTATTATTGTCAGAGAGGCCCGATGCTGAAGTAGGCCCTAAGATCCATGTGACATCAGAGTAGAAAAAGGATATTCAGCCCATCGAGTCTGCCCCGCCATGAGCTGATCCATTTCCCCACTCAGCCCCACTGCCCGGCCTTCTCCTCATAACCTTTCATACCCCAACTAATCCACAACTATCAATTTCTGCCTTAAATACACCCAAAGTCCTGGTTTACACCACCACCTGTGGCAACAATTTCCACAGACTCACCATCCTCTGGCCAAGGAAATTCCACACCCCCCCCCCCCCCCACACTGTTCTAAGCAGACACCCTTCAATCCTTAAGTCCTGCACCCTTGTTCTTCCATTGAGTCCCTCTGCTGACCATTACAGTTACACTATTCCTGTGTTCATCATCTATCTTCTCCTCCCCACAATCTCCTCAACTCTCCCCATGTTCCACCCCTTACCTAACAGTCAGCCGCAATTTAGAGCACTTAGTAACTCAGCGACCAGTGTTGCTTTGGAATGTGGAAGGAAACCGGAGCAACCGAGGAAAATCTGTGCAGTCAGATTTCAGATTTATTGTCAAAGTACATACATGTGACATACATACAGCCCTGAGATTATTTTTCCTGCACGCCAGGCAGAATTACCACTAATCAGTAGTGCAAAAAAACCACTCAACGTCCATATGTAAACAAATAAAGAAATATAAACTGTGCAAAACAGGAAGAACAAAAAATTAATAAAGTGCACAAGTAAGAGTCCTTAAATGAGTCCCTGATTGAGTTTGACTTTGAGGAGTCTGATGGTGGAGGGGTAGCAGCTGTTCCTGAACCTAGTTGTCTGAGTCGTGGCACTGATACCTCTCTCCACATTCTACGTTCCTGACCCTGACTCTGCCCCCTATCCTTACTGACCTTCCACCTCTCTGAATCAGCACCTATACCTCAGCAGCAAGAACAAAGCGTGTGCTGGGTGGTGTGGATCCTTGTTGATTGCTGCTGTTCTCCGACAGCAGCGTCACCTGTAGATGTTCTCACTAGTGGGATTGCCTGTGATGTCCTGGGCTGTGTCCATGACCTTCTGCAAGGATTTAATGCTCAGAGGTATTGATGTTCCCATACCAGGCTGTGATGCAGCTGGTCAACACACATTTCACCATACACGTGTAGAAATTTGCCAGGGTCACTGGTGCAACATTGAAACTCCACCACAGACCATGGCAGGGAGGTCATGTTCTCTGGCACTGTGAGCCATCAGCTCTCCCTACTGCACCACCTTGTCACATGACTGTCCCTCATGAAACTATGTCCATCTGCCAATTTGTTCAAGGCTTCCCCACAACAAGTGCCATCCCCTTTGGACTGGAGGCTATTACCATAGATATCGGCGTATATCGACCTTCAGATAAATTGGCTCCCTATTTTCAGCCTCATTTTCATATATATCTGACATATAAGTCGACCCTCCCCCCCATCAAAACAGTGAAGACTAAGCTTGGATGTTGGTTGTTATCATGCAGGAAATCGACGCAAGGGTGAAGTGAGTTAAAAATAATTAGAAATGGCCAAGCGACCCAGCAACTAAGCTGTTGCAAAGGCATCTGAGATGCATGAGAAATTGGTAAAGGGTTGGAGAAAGAAAGAAAATATCAAAGAAGTGATGTTCGGTGAGAAGAGGACTCCTTCGTTGCCCACATCACAGCTTGGGTCTGTGAACAGATGCAAGGTTGCTATATACTCACGTGAAATAAAATAAGAGCATTTTCACTGAAGTGAGCAAAAACGTGCCCAGAACTCGGTGAAGATTTTGAAGCTACATTCAGGGCCGGCGCGAACTAGGCAGCCACCTTGGGTGCAGACCACAGAGGGGCGCAATCAGGTCAGCCAAACATCCTGTGTGAAATGTGAAAAAGTGTACTTACTTTGTCAGTCGGCACCCCTAGGTCAGATGGCTGGCTGGGCGTGGCCATATTCATTCTTTTGTGCGTGCATGATTGATCTGAGTAGCAGGGCCGATGGGCGCATGCGCGGTGGGCCCACAGACAGGGGGATGTCTAGGGCAGCTAATGCACAGGCGTGCAGTTCTGGCAGGATCAACTGTGGCCACACCACTTCAGGTGATGTGGAATGGACTTTGAAGGTAGGTCGGGCAGAACAGAGGGGTGGATCAGTTAGCATGGGCCTACGAGGGGGCCTACTCCCCCTGGTAGAGGCAAAGGGGGATCCTTTGGCAGAAGATATTAATAATTTAAAGAAGATTCATGAAAGATTAATGCAGATAAAATATAGATAAATAAATGCAGGTAACGAAAACCAACTTACATTTGATTTATTATATGTATCTTGTTGTGATGGCCACGCACAAACAAATAAAAATATAGAGTACCTTTTCCCAGTCTTCTCTCAAATGCCACAATACTTACCATACAAGCGGAGCACATGGGAACGAATGATTGTGTCTGCCTTGCTATTGGGGAGTAGCTCGATAGAACCTGTCTTCCCCCATCAGTTTCTTCGTGCTCATATACTTGTTGTGTTGTGTAATAGGTTTATAAATCAATATCTGCATTGAGCCTGTGCAGCTCCCACACACACTCACCATGCAACATAGCTCTTTATTAAATTTCAGGAAACTTGGCTTTGACAGCAGATAAATGCTCTCACTTTGAGTCGTCAGGCCTATGATTAGTTTCAATGCTTGTTGATTGAAGATACATTATTATGTTTCAAATTAATTGTTTCATTATTAGCTTTGTTGTTTAATGCTGTCTTTTGCATTTTATACACTCTTGATTTATAAAAAAAATCTTTTGTTAACTGTTAATGTCAAAATACTTTTTATGCAAATATATTCTATATTATGTTAAATACAATAGAGCTGCAAAGTTTGTAAAAATCTTCTAGGTCAGTAATTTTTCTGTATTCTTTCTTACAATTTAAAGTGAATTTAGCAGTTTCAAGTTTTTCATTTATTCTAAAAAAACATCTATTTTTGAAAATCAAAGTTGGCAATATTTATTTGGGGGGTGGTGTGCAAGTAGTTGGCCTTGCTTAGTGCATTAAAATAATTTGGCACCAGCCCTGGCTACAGATGCCTGGTGCCTCCATTTCAGGAACAGGAAAAATCTGGTATTACGACAGAAAACAAAAATTGCTCAGAAACTACCAAAAGATCTTGATTGTGAAGTTGTAAGTATTCACCAGTTTATTACAAGTAACCGAATGCAAGTTTGCGTGTGCAAATATCGGAAATGTGAATGAAACACCCATGAATTTTGACATGATAGGCAATAGAACAGTGGAATGGAAAGGTGTGAAAACACTGCAAACCAGAAGTACAGGCCACGAAAGGACCAGGTGTACCGTGATGTCCTCGTGCACGACCGACAGGATGAAGTTAAGACCCGTGGTCATTTTCAAGCACAAAAATAAAATTCCCAGCAGGTTTTGATGCACATTTTCATGAAAAAGGATGGATGGATGAAAATGGTGTAAAACTATGGATAGACAATGTGTGGAACAGGCAGTTTATAAAGGGAACGGAGTTTGCTGGTCTGGGATAGGTTTCGTAGCCACTTAACTGTATTATTAGATTAGCACTACATAATACTTACATGGTGGTTATCCCAAATGGTTTGACGTCTATATTGCTACTTCTTGATGTCTGCCTGAACAAGCCATTCAAAGACCATGGATGTCGAGTGCAGATAAATGATTCACAAAAGGCAGGGCAATGCGTGCCACGTGACTTGGTGCTCAAAGCATGGGGCAAAGTGAAAGTGGAGACTATGATAAAATGGTTTAAAATAAAGTGCGGTGTCTCTTGTGCAATTGATGGTGCAGAAGATGGTTTAATGTGGGTCACCGACGACGAAGCAGAAGCCGCCTCATCAGATACAGACTGGGATCCGTATGACGACAGTTTAAACTGTGAAACCCTGAATTTGCTTACCGAGATCTTTGTCTCGGATGATATTAGTAATAGTGATTTTGACGGATTCGAAAGGTGGGATTTTTTCCCAATTAAAAAAAATAGTTCTAATATACTGGCAACATAAATATTTGTTGTACTTGGGGTTTTTTTTCTGTTTTTTCAAGGTCGACATACACTGAATAGGCATCAAGCAGTTGAATTTAAGGTCTAATGTTTTTATCTGCCATATAAGCTGACCCCCCCCATTTTTAAGTGAGGATTTCAAGACTCGACTTATACGCTAAAATATATGGTAATTCCCATTTATTTGATTCTGCCTTCTCTTCCACTCATCGCCACATTGTAAGCTTTAATGCTTCACCTTGGCACCCTCCGTAAAAATATAAGTACACCAGGCAATGTCCTGTGGCTTTACACATGCAGGAAATTGGGATTGAGTGTTATCCTCAGAATCAGCAATGTGGAGAACATTGGCATAATTAGTCAAGGGAGCACAGATGTAATTTCATCCCCATTTTCCAATCAAACATTCTGACCTTAATTTTATATCTATAAATTCCTATCTGCTCATTTATAATGGAAGCAGGCATTCTATAATTACAACCTCCGGCCAACGGGTGTATCCGCAGAGCCCACAGGAACAGGTAGGAAGGGACAGGACCACATGCACAAATCCACTCCCTCTGTCAACTAGCGGTGAGGATGCAATCACCTCACACCCAGGGCAAATTGAGTCCATGTGATCATTTGAGGTTTTGTTTAAAGAAAAAGCATCACACTGCTGTTACGAGCCCAGACGACCCCAAAACCTAGCAGCAATTGATATTCACCAAGACAAATGGTTACTTAAACAAAAGTTGCTTTTAATTATCTTTAAACATGAAAATAAAATCATACTTTAACATCACTATTGACTTAACTAACCTAACTTAACCCCCTTCTAATTCTATGCGCACATGTGTGTAATGTGTGTGTAATGTGTGTGTAAGTTCAGAAAAGTTCTTTGGTTCACAGTCCAATCTCACTTCTCATTCCTCCAAGTTCACTGGTTGCAGGCAATTCTTATACTGTGCACAGAATTTAACATTTATAAAGTTCACCAGGCTTTGGTACTTGAAAGGTAAATGGTTACCGTTCAGAAAGATTCTTGTTGGTTTTCAGAGAGATTTGTTGTCCCAGGACATCCACAACTGATTTTTTAATCAGCTACTTCAGTGTCTTGCTGACAATACTTTCCCCCTTCAGGATTCTCCAGATGATAACCTCTTTCAGGTCACCATCGAGTTCCTTTTTGTTTCACTTATTCCAAGTGAAACATTAGACAGCCAGTCCTCTCCTCTTGCATGAACCACAAAGGCTTTGACCAGTCTTAACTAAGCACTCACAAACCCGTCTTCTGAATGGCTTTCCACAAGCTTGACAGATTGTCCTGTTCCAGTCCTAGCTGCTGTTACTGGCTGTAACACTGTGGAAGTGATCTCTGCATGTGTCTCTCTCTCTGAGAGAAAAAGTTATATGTCTTTTTGGCTTGGCTTCATGGATGAAGATTTATGGAGGGGTATGTCCACGTCTGCTGCAGGCACGTTGGTGACTGACAAGTCCGATGCGGGACAGGCAGGCATGGTTGCAGCAGTTGCAAGGGAAAATTGGTTGGTGGGGGTTGGGTGTTGGGTTTTTCCTCCTTTGTCTTTTGTCAGTGAGGTGGGCTCTGCGGGTCTTCTTCAAAGGAGGTTGCTGCCCGCCGAACTGTGAGGGGCCAAGATGCACGGTTGGAGGCAATATCAGCCCACTGGCAGTGGTCAATGTGGCAGGCACCAAGAAATTTCTTTAAGCAGTCCTTGTACCTCTTCTTTGGTGCACCTCTGTCTCGGTGGCCAGTGGAGAGCTCGCCATAAAACACGATCTTGGGAAGGCGATGGTCCTCCATTCTGGAGATGTGACCCACCCAGCGCAGTTGGGTCTTCAGGAGCATGGATTCGATGCTTGCGGACTCTGCCAGCTCGAGTACTTCGATACGGCTCCTAGAACGCTTCCATCAGTGCTGTCTCCGCTCCATCCTCAACATTCATTGGCATGACTTCATCACCAACATCGAAGTACTCGAGCTGGCAAAGTCCGCAAGCATTGAATCCATGCTGCTGAGAGAAAACCTGTTTGCAAAACCACATGACCTTCCTAAAACAGCTTGCTGACCCCCCCCCCCCCCCACCCCCGTCCCCAAAATTAATTCATGAGAGATATTATCAGTTTCCTGAGTTGAAGCCTTCTATTTGCACCTCGTGGTGAAAATCTCCAGCACAGGAGTGTATTGTCTTTGCAGACTTGTAGGCACCACCTTGTGCATAACTCTTGCATTTTAAAATGAGATCTGTTTTGAGGCATTTGTGATCTACACTACTCCCACAATCTATTTTCTGAAAATATATCCATACATAGTATAAAATATTACATAATCTGTCAGAGAGGCAAATAGGTGCAACTCAGGAAATCACAGACTGATAAACCTCACCTTCCAGACAATCTGCGGCTCCGACAAGCTCTTTCATCTATTACCTTTTTGTAAACAACAATCACTTAGTGAAGTCTCTTGGGCACTCTCCAAAGCTCTTGCAAAGACTGTTGGCCCTGACATGTCTAGCATTAGCAGAGCTCCAATATTTTAAATAAGATCTATTTTAAAGTGTTTGTATGTGACCTACACTAAAAAACCTTTCCCAATTTATCTCCCAAAAACATATCTATGTACTTTGTCAGACTCAAAACAAGTCTCCTTATCAAGCTTGCCAGGCCATCAGAATGAATTAATCACCTTTTTCAGCAGTGGATTTTCAAGATCTGCCTGATCTTTGTTCATACCTGGATGAAGGGCTCAAGCCTGAATGCTACGCGCCCTGTCGAGTTTCTCCAGTACTTTTGAGCATTGCACTTAACACTCGGGCCTTTTCTTGTTTAACTCCTAAAATCAAGGTGTTTTGGGTCCAAGGAAAAGGTAAAGGTAAAAAGATTCCATTATTGTCACGTAATACTACATTTAGAATGTAAAAGGGCGCCACAGTCGGTGAAGCAGTTAGTGCTACGTCTTTACAGCGCCAGCGATCAATGTCAGACTGGGATTCAAATCCAGCGTTGTCTGTAAAGAGTTTGTATGTTCCCCCATGTCTGTGAGGCACAGCCTCATGGGCCAAAATGGCCTTTAATCATGCTGTATGTCTAAATTTAAAATTTTAAAAATTTAAAACTAAATTAAAATTTAAAATTTAGACAGTGAAGATCTCAGTGTGTAGTCAAGAATTTCTAAGATGCAGATGAGGATCTGCTGAATACATTACATGTATACACACACACACACACACACACACACACACACACACCCCTACGCGTGAACACACACACACACACACATACCTCCGCGTGCACACACACACACCCCTACGTGCACGCACACACATACATATCCCTGCATACATGCACACAAACATGTGCACATGCACTCTCACACACATCTGCATGTACACACATACACATGTGCCTGGACCACGATGCACCTGTAACTAGTAGTGACCATGCACATGTCTTTTCTATTATTTGAAGTTAGATCTTACAATAAATTGAGGAAATGCTTTTGAGAAGATAAATCTCAGTTTTTGAAGGACAATGTCCTAACAGCATGGTTAGTGTAATGGTTAGCTCAACGTTGTTACAGTGCCAGCCACCCAGGGATCAAATCTGGCCCTGTCTATCAGGAGTTGGGACATTCTCCCCATCTCCGATTGTAAAAGAATAGGGAGGGATAAAATTAGGCTGCTTGAAGATCAGGGGGTTAGTCTCCATGAGAAGTCAGAGGAGATGGGAGAAATTGAAATGATTTTTTTTCTTAACTATTCACTGAGGAAAAGAATATTGAGCCAGATGAAGTGAAGAAATATGGTCAGGAGCTCATGGATAATATTAGGATTAATGAGGAGGTAGTGTTGGATATATTAAAAAAAGTTCAGGGTGGATAAATCTCCAAGTCCTGACAAAATATTCCCCAGGACCCTGAGGGAGGTTAGTGAACAAATAGTTGGGAGTGTTGACAAAAATATTTAAAATGTCACTGGCCACAGAGGAGATGCCTGAGGCTCATGTTATTCCACTGTTCAAAAAAGGATCCAAAAGTAAACCTGGTAGCACAACGGTAAACCTGCTGAGTTGGCTTTGCTTTAAAGGATGGGACGGTTAGCCTAGGGGGTGATACGGTTTGAATCTGAGGACACTGGATCTTAAAATTAATTCAAGATTCAATTTATGTAATAAAGTCCATGCAATATTAGATATTGTTTTTGCCTACTGTAACACAGACAGACTCCCCATTGACAGAAATTGCCTCTTATAATCAGAGAGAGAAGCAAAAGAGAATTCCCCAGAGTCGAGTGTCCATGGATTTACCCACCGCAGCCACACAGAATCCAGTTAACATTAATTAGACAGAGCTCCAGGTCCGAACCTCTGACATGGTCAGGAACCCTTCAGCACCCTCAGTACCGCCTTGCATCCTGGAACCCCTTTAGCCAATCTTGAACCAGTCTCCAGCAGTCCGTATCCTGGTGAGAGTCCCTAGTCTACCTGGGTTCCTCATCTCAAGTCACCAACAGCCGCTGCCTGTGCGTTCCTTCAATCCCCCTCAACCGTCCACCACTATGATCACTGTCCCTTGGGTCATCTCCTCTGCTTCTCCTTCTCAAATGGAGGGTGGTCTCCCTATTTACTGGTGCCCTGCCCCACTCCTCTGCTTCCCCAGAATCTGACGATCATAGGTGCCACCTTCTTGGGAGCAGAACCCGCGGCCACAGATTTTTAAAATCATTTTTAAAAATTTAAATAAAAACTGAACCTGCCCCATTGAGGATGAGAGACTCTTCCACCATTGGGTTGCAGATGGTGGACAAAGATCCACCTGCCCAGTGAACACCAGGTGGTAACATCATTACTCAAACCAATCAGACTTCGTCTGATCCCGCTGCCAAGTCTGGGGGTGAGAAATGGACCCAGTAGTCAATCATATCTGGACTTCAATCCATCCATTCTTTGAACACCTTGGGTGTTGAGTTCCTTTGGTCATTCAGCGTTCTCACTGCCCATGGGAAGAAGCTGTTCCTCAGCCTGGTGGTGCTGGCTCTGATCCTCCTGTATCTCTTCCCTGACGGGAGCAGCTGAAAGATGCTGTATGGGGGGGCGGTGGGGGGGGGGGGGTGGAAGGGGTCCTCAATGACTTTGTGCACCCTCTTCAGACAATGATCTCAGTAGATCACATTAATGGGGGGGTGGGGGGGGATGGTAGACTCCAGTGATCCTCTCTTCCCTTCTTATAATCCTGCAGATTGGCCTCTGATCCATTTCTCTGCAGTAAGCGTACCACACTGTGAAGCAGTCGGCCAGGATGCTCTGGATAGAGCTCCGGTAGAAGGTTGGCATGATGGTGGCCCACTTCAGTCTTTTCAGGAAGTCCCTGTTGCACCTTCCTGACAAGAGAGGAGATGTTGAGCAAAAACACAAAATGCTGGAGAAACTCAGCTGGTCAAACATTGTAGTTAGTGTAGCAAAAGTAAAAATACTTACACCGACATTTTGGGCTTGAGCCCTTCATCAAGATGTGTAAAAATGTCGGCAGCTGTCCGAACAAAGGAGTGGAGGTAAAGGCAGGAGGTGATAGGTGGAGAAGGGAGGGAAGGAGGGGACAGCAGTGATCAGGGGCAGGAAGGATGGCTGGGTGAGCAGAGGGGGGAAGAGGAGAGAACTGGAAAAACCAGAAAGGGGGGAGGGGAAAAAGGGCAAGAATGTTAGCAGAAAGCAGAGAAGTCGATGTTAATGAGATTTGGCAGGAGACTGCCCAGATGGAAAATAAAGTGTTGTTCCTCCAATCTGCAGTTGGTGCATAAGGGCCATGGACAGATGTGGAAGTGTGACTCAGAATTGAAATGGTTGGCTACGGAATGTCTTTGCTACTGTAGCGGAGGGAGCAGAGATGTTGAGTGTCCATGATAGGTCACTGTTTAAGTGAACTCAAAGGAACTTGGTGCTTTCCATTCTTCCCATTACAGAGTTGTTGATGTGTGGTGGAGAGGGGTCATTCCAGGTCCTACGGAAGTCCACGATCATCTCCTTCATCTGGTCCACGTTGAGATTCAGGTTGTTCCTCTCACACCGTTTCACCTCTTCTCTGTAGAGCGACTCATCGTTGTTGCTGATGGGGCTGACAACTGTTGTGTCATCAACATGATGACTCCATTGGAGCTGGATCTGGCAATACAGTCGTGGGTCCGTAGCATGAACAAGAGGTCATTCTCAAGCATCCATCATAAACTCAATAGATCAAATCGTCCTGTTCTGTGACCATCCAATGACCCTTTGAATCTCTCACTGGTTAAAAAGTACAATCTGACCATTCATGGGAGTGAGGAAGGGCTCAACTCAAGTAGCCATGGAGGAGATCAGGGTGGCATGGTTGGCCATGTAGCCATTAGCGCAATGCCATTACAGCACCAGCGACTGGAACCGGGGTTCAAATCTTGCTCTGTCTGTACATTTTCCCCAAGTCTGCGTGGGTTTTTCCTGGTGGACTCACTGTTCAAAATGTACCGGGGACATAGGTTAATTAGGTGTAAATTGGGAAGCATGGACTCATGGGCTGAAATGACCTGTTACCATGCATTAAAATTAAATTAAGATCACTGGGCTCATCAAGTCTGCCCTAGCTCTTTTAAAGAGCCATCTGTTTGCCTCAATGCTGTGTTATTTTCAGTTCTTCTTCAAGTATCTATCCAACTCTTTCTAAAGCCCATTTATAACTACTCAAGTATCAAGATCTTTTTTTCCTGTTATTTTAAACTGTAGCTCTATTGATCAAATCTTCAGTAGTTTTCTTCAAGGTTCTTTTATTGTCATGAACATAAATATACAAAACATGTATAAAGGTACACAAAGAGACATCACTTGTCCTATGCCCTCACCAAGAAGAGAAATGGGAAGTAAGAGAGAGTCCCCTTCATTCCGTGGATCCCGCCGCCTCTGCCGATCCTGCCTCCTCCTGTGTTCCTGTCGCCAAATGGCCTCCTGTGTGGACCCTGAGCTGCAGACATCTGAGCCTCACTCCTGGGCCCCACTGGAATTTTGAATGCCCCTTTAAAACTCAACTTGCCCCCTCTATATTGTGTGGAATGCCTGAATGTTGGCAATGACCTGCTGGTCTGCTAGCAGAAGGACCCTCCTCATTGTGATGGGTATGTTGTGATAAATAAAACCCTTAACTGCATCTTCTCCTGTCTGCCCCAGAACTATTCTAGTGGCTCGGCTTAGCTTATCCAGCACCTTCAAGTACTGCAGCAAAAGCCTCCACTCCTGGCTTCAACAAGGTCTGTCAGTCGGTGCCTCATGATCAATGCAGTAGTGTTTTGCTTCTCCTCCATTTTTCTTCATTGAAATGAAAAGTTTTGGTGAAAAGTCTTGTTGGAGAGTTTCTGCTCCAAACACCAGCCATTACCGTTGTCCCTCTGATGGTGCGTGACCCACTGTGTTTCTCCAAGGGATTGCATCTGGTTTCAGATTCCGGTGTTGGCGGTCCATAAAACCATAGGAGCAGAAATAGGCTGTGCCACCATTTAATCACTATCCATTTTCCCCACTCCACACCCTTCTTCCCATAACCTTTGATGCCCTGGCTAATCAAGAACTTATCAATCTCTTCCTTAAATGCGCCCAATGTTCTGGCCTGCACCACCAACTAGCAACAAATTCCACAGATTCACCACCCTTAGAAATTCCTTCACATCTCTCTTCTAAGCGATGCCTTTGATCTGCTCTCACCATGGGAAACATCCTTTCTATATCTACTCTGACCACGCCTTTCAACACTCTAAATGTTTTAATCAGCTCCCTCCTCGTTTTCCTAAATCCCAGTGAATGCGGACCAAGGGATGTCACATGCTCCTCATATAATAACCCTTTCATTCCTGCAATTATCCTTGTGAACTTCCTCTGAACCGTCTCCAAAGTCAGCACATGCTTTCTCAAATGAGGAGCCCAAAACTGCCCATGGTATTCCAAGTGAGGTCTCACTTGTAAAGCCTCAACGTCACATCCCTGCTCTAATATTCTGTTCCTCTTGAAATGAAGGCCAGCATTAGCCTTCTTCACCAGCGAATCAACCTGCGTCTACCTTCCTGCACGAAGACTCCCAGGTCCCTTTGCGTCTGGGTATTTTCAATTTTCTCCCCATTTAAAAAATAGTCTGCTCGTTCAGTTTTTTTTTGGCCAGATGCATGACCATACACTTTCCGATGCTGTCTTTCACCTAACACTTCTCTGCCCGTTCTCCTAATCTGTCGGAGTCGTTCTGCAGCCTCGACAACTACCTGCTCCTCCACCTACATTTGTATTACCTCCAAGCTTGGCCACAAAACCATTCATTCCAAAATCTAAATCATTGATAAACAACACAAAAAGAAGTGGCTCCAATACCGGCCCCTGTGGAATTCTATGAGGGAACGGCAGCCAACCAGAATACGATGCCTGTATTCCAACTCTCGGCTACCTGCCAATCAGCCAAGGTTCTCCCCATGCTAGTATGTTTCCTATTGGCACCTTGTCAAAGGCATTCTGAAAATGCAAATACACAACATCGAGTGCATCTCCTTTACCCAGCCTGCTTGTCACCTCTTCAAAATCTGTCTCCTGCATGCCTTTAGCATCAGGATTCTCTGTTTCATATTTTTGGAATATTACTTACATGCAGAGGCCATTCACTCTCTCTCTTTATTTTTCTTTATTTCCTTCAAAATAATCAATCGAACTGTTCCATGTTTATACATTGAGGCCCCCTTGGGCCAAGCATCCCACAGATCCACTCTTCACTTGGAAAAGCAGTACCTCCTTATTTCTATCTTGAGGTTAGTGCAACACTATGACAACGACCAGGGTTTGAATCCAGCACTGTCTGTAAGGACTTTGTATGTTCTCTACTGTCTGCGGGTGGGTGCTCCAGTTCCCCCCCCCCAACCCTCCACAAATAGGTTAATTGGGTGGCACAGGTTTTATGGGCACTGTATTGTTACCATTTTTTAAAAATCTACTCCTCTGAATATTGAAGCTGTGTTCCCCGGCTCTAGTCTCACCTGCCATTGGAAACAACCTTCCTGCTACTATATAATTTCTTTCTGACATAGTTTTATATGTCTCTACCCCACCATTCTTCGCAAATCCAAGGTCCTAGGCTCTCCTCATGGAAATAACCCTTTCATCTCTGGAATCAGCCTGGTGAACCTGCTCCACGCACCTTTCTAAAATCCCTTCTCGAGTAAGCAGAGACGGAAACTGCCATTGGCGGTGAGTGTAACAGGGAAACGTAGCCCTAAAGAAAGTGAATGTCGGTGAATGCCAGATTGCGGACAGGGTTCAGCAGTTGAGTAAACTGGGATTGAGTTTAATTGTGCCTGATAGAGCTGTCTCGTAAAGTAAGTCTCTGCAAGGAGTCATTTCCGTCACTTCTTCCTTTTCAGTTTTATTCATGATGTGGATGCGGAGAGAGATACATTAAAAGGCTCGGGGGAGTGTGCAGATGGAGGTAGGAATTGATTTTCATCCTTTCCATTGCAGATTTTGAGTGTATGTTTCGCTGTTTGTGTGTGAATATGGGTATGAAAGCTAAGGGATTAAAAACACACACAGAACTGTCTATATAAAAAGCAACAGCACAGGAGATAAGTCAGCGTAGTCGTGAATGTCACACACACACACACCCACACACACATACACACACTCACACACACGCACACACTCACACACATGCACACACTCACACACACACACCCACACATACACAC